>NC_041385.1:5542576-5599524 GCF_002162155.2 Triticum dicoccoides | reverse complement strand
GGGGAGTGTTTTCAGGGAGGGCGGGGCAGCGCACCTCCGGCCTCGGGGGCCGGGGGGGCTGCTGTTTGGCCGGTGGTGGCTGGCGGCTCAGAGGGGTGGAGGTTGAAGATGAATCGCAGGCCCTTGATTTCTTATCCAACGGCTGCAAAATCGACTGACTAGAGATGAAAAAGTCAATCGACCGACGTGTAGCCTCACCTTGGTAGTGCGTTCAGTTTCGACAGCAAAATTCAGTTTCGACATCAAAGTTCAATTTCGACCGTTAAGTTCACTTTCGACAGTTAAATTCAGTTTTGACAGTTAAGATCAGAGATGAGGGGCTGATGTATTTTACATCTAGCACTTTGTGGTTATGTATTTTACGTCATGTATTGGAGATGTTATTAGAATTCCACTCAGGTTAACATTGTTCGTTCTCACTCTTGTCCTGCTTCAGCCTCGGCGTCGTACAACTCAGCGGAGCTGCTCCAACGACGAAACCCTCCATCACAGCGGAGCAGTACCTCGGGCTCCATCTCCAGATGCCTATGATCTTCTTCCCCTCCTCCGACAGCAAAGTCAGCCGGAGCATCCTCACCGGCCAACCCAATCACGCTGAGATTGACATGGCTTTGCCAAAGAGGTTGTACACTGTAACATCCCAAATTTTCAATTTGCAATGTTATACATAGATCGTTCATGCATATCATATTTTATTATTACATTTCGTTTTGTGATCCACGAAATCCTAAGCAACTCAAGGACCCTCGGAGAGAGTTGGGGATTTCCCGGTTTTCATATTTGATTTTTATCAAATATTGAAACGAGGATTTTGGTTTTAATTATATTTTTATCTCCAAAAAATATTTCATATTAAAATATATGAGAGGAGATAATATGACTTCTCCAAAATAATTGAAATATTGGAGGAAAGATATTAAAATCAAATATTTGGTTTTACTCGGATTTTATTGCTATTTTATTTCCATAAGAAAAATTGCACGTTTTTTTTCAAAATTGCATTTAGGGCCAAGAAAATGTTCACCTCGTTCTAAATATTTCATTTAGACTGTGAAAATTGGTTTTGGCATTTTTAGATTCTTTTTATTTTCTAGGATTTTTTTTTTGGTTCGGCGAAATTATTTCAAAAAAAATGCAGCGCCCGACTGGGCCGAAGCCCAGCCGAGCCGGCCAAGCTCCCCGCGCGCCGTCTCCCACCGGGAAACCGAGCCGCCACCGCCGCCTCAGACGTGGAGTCCGGCCAGGACTCCCCTCGCCGCCACCTTGGCCCCTCCTGCAAGCCGCCCCCCTCTCTTAAATACCCCCCGGACCCCCTCCACCACCACCAAGCCGCCAGCCCCACCGCCCCGACCACCGCCCGCCGCCGCCACCCCTTGCCGCGCCGCGCCGCACCGCCGCCGCCCCTCGCCGCAGCCCCACCACCCCGCCGCTGCAGCCCCACCTCACCGGAGCTTCGCCAGAGGTAACACCGCCGTTCGCCGCCGCGGGTTTTTTCAGAAAACCTCTTCGGTTTTTTTAAAACCCTAGTTCATTTTTTTAGATTGGTTCACCGGTTTTTCCCGGTTTATCTACTTAGCGGACATTCGTCCGTACGTTCATTTTAACGAACCTCGATAGTGACAGACAGTGAACGCTCGTTCGTTAGCCTGTTTGTCAGTTTTCTTTTTCTCAGATTTTTCCGCGATTATTTTCGATCGCGATTTCTGATCCGATTTTCATTTCAGTTTATCTTTTCGCTCGTTTATCGGAACCAAGCGATTCAAGCGCCTAGATCTTCGTCTCGAAAGCCTGTTTCTGTTTAATCAACTTGAACAAGATTTTGGTACTGTAAAAATATGAATTTAGTTCAGATTAGTAAACGGATCTTGTTTCTTTTGCCGTTTGATATTCGTTGCTCCGTTTGATTTGATTCTTTTCGCAAACTGAAGTTCTTAAGTTGAACTTTCTGGTTAATTCTTCTTATTTGAGTTTTGCCCATGCATCTTTGCTTGATTGCTTATGTATGCTATTGTTTGTTTGCGATAGAATTCCCGGAGTGCGAAGCGTGATACTACGAGTCCCTAGGTTTTGTGGATCACCAGCAAGGAAAGTAACACATTGATCATACTCTTTTCATACCTAGTTTTTATGCATTAGTTTCAATCCTCAAACATTGCATGATTAGGATGCCGTTAACATGTGGGATGGGAAGTAGTTGATGACGTAGAAACTATTGCCCTGTTATATCAAACCCATGGGAGTTACTTCTACGTATTGCTTATATTGCTATGCTATGCTCGTAGATGTGGTTTGGGTGAGTGAAATCCATGACAGATGTGAGATTGTCAATTAATGGTTCAACTTAAGGTGGCAACTTAAATACACATCTGGGTGGATTGAGGCACCTGGAGAATCCAGTGTTGCTTGTATTTTTTGGAAATCCCGGGGTTCCGTGTGATTTTCCTATGAACCACCACCCAGACTCAAAGGGAACTGAGATATTTTCATGCTAGAAACTTCCATGTGCAGCCACAAGCTATTATGGGCTCTAGCATAGTTGAGTAAGTTACATGAAGCTCTCGAAGAGGTGGATCAGCAGGTAGTGGGTTGTAGGTTTGGTATGGTCTGCCCGGAGTAAGCAGTTAATGTTTCTGAAAGACTGTGTCTCGGTCATCCATTTCTCAAACACCATGTAGTGCGAGAAATCCAACATAGGAGATCGAGTCTTGTGGGGAAAAGTCTGCAAACCTCTACAGAGTGTACAATCTAATCATGGTTAGCCGTGTCCCCGGTTATGGACAATCCTGAGTATCTAGTACTTGGAGTATCCTAAGTATCTCATCACTCTTAATTAATATTGTTGGCCTGATAACTACTTTAATTGGGATTGAGTTGGAGGAACCTTCTCAATGATGTTTCAACTACCATGATAGTTAAAATAAAATCTACTCCTTTTTTGTAGGGAAAAATTGGCTTTTCGCAAAAACTATAACCATAGAGCTTTCCACCAGCCAAATATGCGTGTAGTGATAGCATTATTCTGTTCTTGCTCTACTGTGTTATATTGCCAACATGTTCCATGTGCTGACACATTTTCGGGCTACACGTATTATGTTGCAGAATTTTCAGATGAGGAGTAAGGTTCGTTAGGTCATTGCCGTTCAGCTCAGCTATGTCGTTGGAGTTGATGGACTCACTTTATCTTCCAAGCCTTCCGCTGTTATCGTATTAGATGGCCTTAAGCCATATTTATTGTAATAAGTTCTCTTTTGAGACATTCGATGTAATAAGCGTGTGATTTCTACTCTGTCATAAATCCTTCGAGTACTGTGTGTGTCAGCATTACCGATCCAGGGATGACACTAAAGCACAAAGGCTTTACCGTTTGAGGTCGGGTCGCTACAAGATGGTATCAGAGCACACGCCGAGTGTAGGACACAATCACTAAGATAAACCATAGGTCACTCTTCTCTACCCATTTCTGACTTCTCACCCTTTTCTACTCTTTAGGATGGCGGAGTTAAAGAACAAGTTTGCACAGCCGGATGAAGACACACCCTTTGGACACCACTTGAAGGAAGTAGGTACTTGAACATTGGAATTCCAAGCTTCACCAGGACATACAATGCCACCTTACCAGAAGAGGATCGCTAGATGGTTCAAGTACATGTTCCAGGAAGGACATTCTCGCCAACAACTAAGCCCATAGAATTTTCTTTCAAAGCACCCACCTGGAGTTTAGGAAAGAGCATGGCAGCCCACATTACCATGGGATGCATCGGAGAAGTTTACAACAAGGATCTCAAGGACACTATCTATTAGATATGTGGGCGCCAAGAAGGACAAATCCATTGCAGCTTTCATCCATGAGTTAAACCAGCACATTCGACGCCAGGAGAACTAGATGTGCGCAGATATGATGGATTTCAAGAAGGCGAAGACTAGGATCATTGAGATGGAAGAAGAACTGAAGTCTACTCGTGATGGATATGAGGAGGAAATTGCGACACTATTGGAGAAGAATGACGACCTGATAAAGAAGATCGGAGTATTCATGGGAGACCTAGCACCGGGAGGAGAGGACGACGATTCCACTTGCCCTGAGAACTACATCATCATCGATGACACCGACTCCGATTGAGGGAGTCCTGGACTAGGGGGTGTCCGGATAGCCGGACAATCATCATCGGCCGGACTCCAAGACTATGAAGATACAAGATTGAAGACTTCGTCCCGTGTCCGGATGGGACTTTCCTTGGCGTGGAAGGCAAGCTTGGCGATACGGATATGTAGATCTCCTACCATTGTAACCGACTCTGTGTAACCCTAGCCCTCTCCGGTGTCTATATAAACCGAAGGGTTTTAGTCCGTAGGACACACAACCATTACAACAATCATACCATAGGCTAGCATCTAGGGTTTAGCCTCTTTGATCTCGTGGTAGATCCACTCTTGTACTACCCATATCATCAATATCAATCAAGCAGGAGAGGGTTTTACCTCCATCGAGAGGGCCCGAACCTGGGTAAAAACATCGTGTCCCTTGTCTCCTGTTACCATCCGCCTAGACGCATAGTTCGGGACCCCCTACCCGAGATCCGTCGGTTTTGACACCGACATTGGTGCTTTCATTGAGAGTTCCTCTGTGTCGTCACCGATAGGAAGGATGCCTCTTCCCGTCTTCAAAGACGGTATCTTCGCCAAAGGAGCCTTGGCCGCCGGCCAAACTATCCGGCTGGGTGGTTTTCTCATGAGCGCCTGTTCGGCCACCGCTTCGACGATGACCTCTCGGGTCATCAAAAGCAATCTTCACGTTAACTCGGAATTCGCCGAGCAGCTGGATCCAATAGAGCTCTCGTCCGTAAACAAGCTCTTGGATTGCATCGCCGCCCTGGGAGTCTCTACAGACTACAATCAGATTGGGCTTAAAACCGACCTGAGAGAGATTAACTCTCCCCAGGTTACCAACCACGTAGCGGTGATAGAGGAACGACGCGGCGACTCTTCCCATATATTGAAAACTAGTCATGTACGGATTCCTGAACCCTCCATGCCGGATTCCCGCGGAGGGACGGACTTCGATCAAGCACTGAACCTAAAGTCAGGCATCGGACCGGACTCGTTGGACAACGTCCCGCAATCCAAGCTTCCAAATTCGGAAACTTTCCGGCCCTTGAGCCTCGTGATGGGTAGGGTTAAGGACTCAATTCCACCCACCCACCCAGACATATGCGATCTATCTCAAATCCGGCAAGAGCCCGCTGAAACAGTACATCGTTACTGGGCCAGATTCCTCCTGGTTATGGACAGGATAAAGGACTGCCGAGAGGAAAACGCAATTTCAATTTTCTGCAATAATTGCATGGACGAGGGAATCTTGAACGCCGTTAGTCGCCGTGAAATTACACGCTTCGCCGACCTGGCATCCATAGTACTAAAGTACTGTGCGATGGAGAGTTTCCGGAAAACCGAAACTATGTTTTGGGACAATCCGGCCCCGAATACAACCCTAGTCCATAACAAAAGGGTGCATCACACCCAGGCACAAGGTACAAAAACCAAAAAGCAAAAGCCCCATAAAGGGCACGAAACCGTACTGGAGGGATGGCTTAGCGGACCCTATAAAATTCACAGTACAGAAGGCGCCACTCCAACACATAGCCTTCGAGCATGTTGGATACTGCGGCAGGTGGCCAAAAGTGGCGAGGAGCTTCTAGCCCCAGAAAATCACTCCAACAGTACCAGTACGGTGTCAACAGTCTTCGAGACTTTCGCGTCAAATAATATGCGAAAACGAACAATCCGCAGCCTCGCCGAAGTCTACCAAGTAGCAACAACAAATCCATGGAGCAACACGGCCATCACCTTCAACGCCAGCGATGAACCTAAATTCCGAACAGCCCGAGCACTAGCCGCATTGGTCCTCAGTCCAATAGTGGACGGCTTTCGTCTTACCAAGGTACTCATGGATGGCGGCAGCGGACTAAACCTCATCTACGAGGAAACTCTTCAAAAAATGGAAATAGACTGGAGCCGCATTGAGCGAAGCAGCACAAGCTTTAGAGGAATACTCCCTAGCCGGGAAGCGTGCTGCACAGGAAAAATCACACTTGATGTGGTGTTTGGCTCGCCGGACAAATACAGGTCCAAAGAGGTCACGTTCCAAGTGGCCCCGTTCAGCAGCGGATATCACGCTATATTAGGACGAGAAGCACTCACAATTTTTCAAGCCATACCCCATTACGGGTACATGAACCTCAAGATGCCTGGGCCCGGCGGAATAATCACTCTCGTTAGTGATCCGGACATAGCACTTCGCGCCGAGAACAAGACAGCCGCATTAGCCCTGGACGCACTATCTGAAGCCCTAGCGGTGGAGGAACTCACTGCGCTGCGCTCTACGGTGAATAGGGACGATGTGATACTCGATAAGAGATCCAAGTCCACCTCCTTTAAACCAGCGGATGAAATAGTCAAATTCCAGGTCCATCCAACGGACCCAACAAAGACGGCCTCCGTCGGGGCACAGTTGAACCCTGATGTAAATGCCGCACTGCGAGAATTCCTTCGAGAAAATTGGGACATCTTTGCCTGGCACCCTTCAGATATGCCAGGAATCCCACGCAGATTGGCAGAACACAGCCTAAACATCCTAAAAGGATTCGAGCCAGTCAAACAGGCTCTTCGGCGATTTTCCGAACCCAAAAGACAGGCAATGGGAGAAGAGCTAGCCAAACTACTGGAAGCCGGATTCATCAGAGACATCAAACATCCGGACTGGCTAGCAAACCTGGTAATGGTACCAAAGAAGGATAAATCCTGGCGCCTATGTGTTGATTTCAAAGACCTCAACAAGGCCTGCCCAAAGGATCCCTTCCCCCTTCCCCGCATCGACCAAATAACCGATGCTACTGCAGGGCACGATCCATTGTGCTTCCTTGACGCATACTCCGACTACCATCAAATTAAGATGGCGGAGGCGGACCGAGCCGCAACAGCATTCATTACTCCATATGGACCATTCTGTTTCAACACGATGCCCTTCGGACTTAAAAACGCCGGCGCAACATATCAGCGCATGATTCAGACATGTCTGGCTACCCAGATCGGCAAAACAGTAGAGGCATACGTAGACGACGTAGTCGTCAAAACCAAACACGTCGAAACTATAGTAGACGATTTGCGGCTCACATTCGACAACCTCCGAGCATATGACATTAAGCTGAATCCGGAAAAATGTGTTTTCGGCGTACCAGCCGGAAAGCTCCTGGGCTTCATTGTAACCGGTAGAGGAATTGAAGCAAACCCAGCCAAGATCCGAGCTCTGTCACAGCTGGATATTCCAAAAGACCTCAAACAAATACAAAAATTGACTGGATGCCTGGCGGCTCTAAGCCGCTTTATCTCCCGTTTGGGAGAAAAGGCATTGCCCCTCTATCGCCTCCTTAGGTGCACCAAACACTTCGAGTGGACGGATGCCGCCACTGCTGGACTCGAAGAAATAAAAGCCGTACTGGCAACAAATCCGGTCCTGGCTGCACCTAACCTGGGCGAACCAATGTTGTTATATATCGCGGCAACACATCAAGTTGTAAGCGTGGTGCTCGTTGTCGAACAAGAAACAGAAGGGCATAAATTCCCTCTTCAAAAACCAGTGTACTACGTATCCACTGTCTTAACTCCCTGCAAGTCCCGGTACCCGCATTATCAAAAGATAGCGTACGCGGTGTTCATGGTATCCCGGAAGCTTCGACACTACTTTCAAGAGTGTTCGATAACAGTGGCCTCCGAAGTGCCCCTCAACGACATCATAAACAACCGCGACGCCACGAGCAGGATTGCAAAATGGGCCATTGAGCTCTTACCATTTGATATAACTTACAAACCTCGGCGAGCTATAAAGTCGCAAGTCTTGGCCGACTTTGTCGCTGAATGGACTGAAGCCGAACTCCCTAAAGAGTACGGCGCATACTCCAATTGGACTATGCATTTTGACGGCTCCAAAATGTTGGCCGGCTTGGGGGCTGGCGTCGTACTGACGTCCCCAACCGGGGACACAGTCCAATACGTACTTCAGATAATGTACACGGACTCCAACAATGCAGCCGAATATGAGGCCCTCCTACATGGCCTCCGGAAGGCAATCTCCATGGGCATTCAACGCCTAGAGGTGCGCGGGGATTCAAACCTTGCAATATCCCAAGTAAACGGAGACTTTGTCGCCCAGGATCCGAAAATGGCAGCCTATCGTAACGCTGTCCTAAAAATGTCAGCTCAGTTCGAAGGACTCGAATTCCACCACGTAGCCCGGGATAATAACCAAGCAGCCGACGTACTGGCACGCATCAGCGAGAAACGCGACGCTGTCCCTCCAAATATCTTCCTGGAGCGGCTCTTTAAGCCATCCATACTATGGGAAGAGGAGTCCGGAAATAACAACCCGGAAGCAGCCGCACCACCCAACACAAAACAATCTGACATAATCGGCGACTCAGCCGAGGAAATAACACATTCAGCCCATGAAATAATGGCAGTAATCGCCCCGTGGACAGAGCCATTCCTAGCCTACTTACTTAGGCAGGAACTTCCCGAAGACCAAAATGAGGCCCGCTACATAGTTCGGCGACCTAAAGCCTACAAGGTCCACGAGGGAGAACTCTATAAGAAAAGCACAACCGGAGTCCTTCAAAGGTGTATCTCCGAAGAGGAAGGGCGAAACCTGCTGGCTGAAATTCATGCCGGACTGGGCGGACACCACACCGCAGCTCGGGCCCTTGTAGGCAAGGCATTCCGTACAGGATTTTATTGGCCGATGGCCCGGGCAGATGCTCAAGACTTAGTCCAAAGATGCGTCGGTTGTCAGCTCTTTGCTAATCAGAGCCATATGCCACCCACCGCCCTCAAAACTATACCCATCACCTGGCCGTTCGCGGTCTGGGGGCTTGACATGGTTGGACCCCTTAAAGGGGGAACCCACAAGCAAAAGTACCTATTGGTCATGGTGGACAAATTCATCAAATGGATAGAGGCCAAGCCAGTTAAAATGGCAGAGTCCGGACCAGTGATAGACTTCATATCTGGGGTAGTACACCGTTAAGGTGTCCCCCATAGCATCATTACCGATAACGGCATGAACTTAACGGCCGACGAGGTTAAATTATGGTGCAAAAATATGGGCATTAAGCTCGATTACGCTTCAGTCTATCATCCTCAAACCAACGGTCAAGTGGAACGAGCAAATGATCTAATAATGAGCGGCATCAAACCCAGACTAGTGCGGTCCCTTACGGAATCTAACACGCACTGGGTAGAGGAGCTTGACTCCGTACTCTGGGGGCTGCAGACAATGCCCAACTGTACTACCGGATTCACACCATTTTTTCATGGTATACAGCGCAGAGGCAGTTTTGCCCTGCGCATCATTCATGACTCACCTCGAGTGCGCATGTCCCGAAGAAAGAGAACCCGAGCTGGATCGGCAAGACAGCTTGGACGCATTGGAGGAAGAACGCGACGTGGCAAAGGCTCGTTCTGCATTCTATCAGGAGCAGGCTCGAAGATATCAAAGCAGAGAAGTACGGGCTAAAACTTATAACGTTGGCGAACTAGTTCTACGTCTGCCGAACAAGAAAAAGGACAAACTCAAGCCCAAATGGGAGGATCCCTTCATCATCGACCAAGTCTTGACCGGCGGAGCGTATCGTCTGCAAAATGCATCGGACAACCGACTCGAGCCGAACCCATGGAACGCAGCCCGCCTTCGAAGATATTACGCCTAGCGCCGGACTAAGAGTTCGTTTCCTTCCTCCGTTCATATTTTTACACTTCAGCCGTCTTTTATTTTTCTCTCTTCTCTCACCTTTTTCATTAAATCCCCTAGAGGCCTATTTGCGCATAGTTAGCACACACTTGATGTGCTATCCGCACTCATTATACCTGGGGGCTTCTTTACCAGAAGCTTACTTATACGGGCTTCATGCCCAGCACATGTGTCAAACTTCCACATGTACCTTTTATTCACCATTATATGCATCAATATGACTTAAGTTTTGGCCAAGCTGGGTTGCCTGGCTCCTATGCTTACCCCTACGTTCCCGATTGTTCGGCTAGGAGGTAAAGGGAGCACCTCTGCGATTGTTACTGCCGGGTCAGCCGGATGTGTACCTCAGACTGGGTGAAGCCGAAAGCTAGCGTTCTTAAGGGAATATTCGGTCGGTGACATGAAAGATGATTTTTTACACATTTATATATCTGCCCCCAGATGTTTTCCTGCTTTTTTTCGTAGTCCGGACATGCAATTTAGGGCATGCCTCCCAGGGAAAGGAACCCTTAACGGAACTATTCTCCCTGGAAGATGTTTCTTACTAACCATGTAATATAACATAACTAGTTGGGCACTTGTCTGATAAAGCACTAATGACCCCTACGCCTAGTCTCCATGCATGCCTCGGTTTTTTCATAACCGAGAAGGTATTCGGACACACTCCGGACCCTAGGGTCCCGAGGTCGAAGCGAAAAGTTCGGCAAAGACAAACGATCTACAATCCGGCTAGAAGGCATTTTACATGTCATTTCAAATACATCGTCAAATCGACTGACTGTACTCCTCCTCGATCCCGTCTAACAGGCTGTCTAATTTACAGTCCCGTTGGGAATATTTAGCGGCCAACTCTACTTGGCCGTACACTAAGCTCACAGGGATCTCCTTCCCATCGGGCCCCACAGGACCGACCTCGGCCATGTGGTTGGGATCCGCCTTCTTGTACCGCGTCTTCACCATGGCCCAGGCCTCCCTGGCACCTTGGCGGCAGGCCGATATCTTCCATAAGAAGCGCTGTCGCGCTCCCTGAAGCTTCTCCGCAAGCTCTCCATGGCCCTCGGGTAGGGAGAGGGACGGCCACAAGGCCTGGACGACGCCGCTCATCGCCTGCCGAACACGTTCGAGCAGTTGCACCAGCTCGGGAAGTTGGTCACCCGTCGAAGCGGGCATTTCCTCCGCAGGGCGACCTGTGAGCGCACCTACAAGACATATTTCTGTCAATAGGCTTCCTCGCCGAACTCTTCTTTTCAAAATAATTCGCTCAAGCACTTAACATAGATGCTGCGATGAAGCCGCTGATTCTCCTTTACGGAGCCAGACAGCTCGGCCCGAACACCTTTCAGCTCTTCCCCAAGCTGGGTGTGGGCATCCTGGAGTTTGTTCCTCTCCTGCTGTGCCTTCATAAGCACCCTCTCGCCGGCCTTCAGCTAGCGCAGTAGGTGTTGCTTGTCCGGATCCAGTCCGGCAACATCTGCAATATCATTGTCAGACATACACGCATGCCGCACACCGCTAATCCTTTTGAAATAATGTGTTACCAGGAGGGGTCTCTGCGTCTCCTCCTGCGGCAGCAAGTGCGGCCTCAAGTTGGGCCTTGCACTCTTGTAGCTCCTGGGACAATTGGGTATTCTTCTCTGTAAGATCCTGCACATTAAAAGATCCTTAAATCAGTTATTTTAACTACTTTAAGTCTCGGGGGCTACTGGCATATACCGCTATTATAATCCCTTACTCGTATGTCTTTTACATACTGCTCCGTGGCTCTGGTCAAACCATCTTGAGCAGCACGGAGGTGTGCGCCTCCCGCGTTAAAGGCATTCAACGCCTCAGGGGAGAAACACGCGTCACGAAAAACTGTCCGGCGGCACCTATGGTTCATGGCGCTTTCCACCTCGGACTTGGTGGAGGATAGTCTGTCGGCATCCTCCGTTGGAGGAGTGTCCGGCTCGCGCCTTGCGCTCGCCTCCGCCTCCGGACCAGGTGTTGGAGCCTGGCTGGCGGAGGCGTGGGTGGCAACCTCGCCGGTCACAGTCCGGCGAGCGCTCTTTCTCCTGAAAAGTCATGAGCATTAATACGCCCCCTAGGAATCTTCTTCTAAATAACGGTCGCAAGTTATACCGTTGCGGTGACGTTTCGATTCGCACCGCACCCCTCTTCCGCCTGCGGGGTCGAACTGACCCTTGTTGGTCAGCCGACGCAGGTTCGGCTTCCCGCCTTGAAGGCACCTCCTGCAAGACACTGTTGTATACAGTGGTCAGAAATGCACAAGGATAAAATAATGGTGTTAGGACTTCGGTCATAAGTACCTGGGAAGCCGGTAACAAACCGGGGTAGTCAGCCGTAATGGCGACTAGAGCATTGTCCATGCTGAGTTGGTGGAACACCCCATTGATTAGCTCCACCTTTATGTCCGGATCCTCTTCGGAGGCCGGATCAAGGGATGTTCCTGGATCCTCGGGTTGTGGAGCCGGACTATGTACGCCCTCCACATCCCGATGCAGCTCCTGCGTCGAAATCGCAAAGTAAGGTACTTAAACTTTGAAGGCATGGGTTGGATAAATAAAATGTCCGCTTACCCAGCGCCGAGGGTTATTCATGGAAAACCCGTTCAATGGGCTCGTTTGGAGGAAGTCCTCCTTCTCCCCCTTGTACAGGCCGGACAGAATCTTCACCAGATCTTCGGCCGATTCCGGCCCTTTGCGGCCATGACGGGTGGCATCATTTTCCCCGTTGAAATCCCACATGGGGTGGCCCCTGTATTGCAGTGGCTGCACCCCCCGCATTATGCACGTGGCCATGACTCCAATCATGGTCAATCTGGAATGGGCCAGCAACCTTATCCGGCCCATCAAATAATGGACGCCCTTGTCTTCCTCTAGTTGAGGGCTCCGCGGGTGCCAACTTAGGCGTTTCTTCAGAGGAGCCCCGCTGAACTCTCGGAGGCCGATCCGAACTGGGTTCGGTAGTGGAGCGTCTTGTATGTAAAACCATTCCGAAGGCCAGTCTTCGGACGCCTTCTTTGGGGTTCCGGATGGATATCCGGACCCGGCGATGCGCCATATTTCGGCACCGCCCACTTGATATATTGACCCCTCGTGAGAGCGGGGTACGAGGCAGAATAGCCTCTTCCACAGCGCAAAATGGGGCTCGATGCCCAGGAATAGCTCGCAAAGAGCTACAAAACCCGCGATATGCAGAATAGAGGCGGGCGTGAGGTGATGGAGCTGGACTCCGTAGAACTCCAGGAGCTCGCGGAGGAACGGATGTACAGGAAATCCGAGCCCCCTTATCAGATAGGGGACAAAGCACACCCGCTCTCCTTTAGAGGGGCTAGGGGTGGCCTCCGCTTGCTTCCCACCTTTATAGGTGGCCAGCCCGGCTCGAACCGGGACCATAAAGGCCGGAGGGAGGTATCCCTCCGCTTGAAGATTCACCATCTCGTTGTGCGGAACTGAACATCTCCTCCAATCTCCTGGCGGAGGGCTAGGAGCGCGAGAGGAGGATCCGCATCGACGGTCCATGATGGAATGGGTTTTCGGTCGGAAGCGTTCCGATGAGTACTTGCGGAAGGAGGATGGTGTGATTTGGATCTGGGTTCCTATCTCTTTTATAGACAGATTATTTGCACATCTAGGGGGTAAAACATAAAAGATACCCTGGCTTTTTGCATTCGTGTGACGTATGGAAGAGGGCCATTATTGGGCGTGGAAGCCAAGGAGCGCAACGTTTGTAAGGGAGCCGGACATTGAAGGAGAACCCGCATTGCAATGCCGAAGACTATAAATGCACTGGACTCGTCGTCATTGAAGCCTGGTTCCGGGGCTACTGAGGGAGTCCTGGACTAGGGGGTGTCCGGATAGTCGGACTATCATCATCGGCCGGACTCCAAGACTATGAAGATACGAGATTGAAGACTTCGTCCCGTGTCCGGATGGGACTTTCCTTGGCGTGGAAGGCAAGCTTGGCGATACGGATATGTAGATCTCCTACCATTGTAACCGACTCTGTGTAACCCTAGCCCTCTCCAGTGTCTATATAAACCGGAGGGTTTTATTCCGTAGGACACACAACCATTACAACAATCATACCATAGGCTAGCTTCTAGGGTTTAGCCTCTTTGATCTCGTGGTAGATCCACTCTTGTACTACCCATATCATCAATATCAATCAAGCAGGAGTAGCGTTTTACCTCCATAGAGAGGGCCCGAACCTGGGTAAAAACATCGTGTCCCTTGTGTCCTGCTACCATCCGCCTAGACGCACAGTTCGGGACCCCCTACCCGAGATCCACCGGTTTTGACACCGACGCCGACCCTAGTGATGATGACTTTGAAGACGAAGCTGGAGCAGACATCATGGAGTCTTCCACTGATCAAAATTTCTAGATGACCACCAAATAATTAGTAGTATTTCCCCCATGTATATAGTAGTAGTTGAGCACTTTTGCGATAGTTCTAGACCGCTTGTATGCCCTTGCTTGATTGAGTGAGTGAAATGTTTGTGTTTGTCTCATGTGCATATGGGTAGTGCTTTCTCATTAGACCGCTTTTCTATTCTGGTCTCTTCCCTCTAAACCCGTCAGATGCCTCCGAGATGTGACACCGGATTTGCCTTCCCGCCAGAGCTCACTCAGTTGATCCAGCAGCAGAATGCCTTGATGCAATTGTTAGTCCAGAACCAAGGCAACAACAACAACAAGAACAACAATAACCCGCCTCCAGTTGATAACCTAGCCTGTTTTTGAGGTTACAGCCACCGGTGTTTTCCAGTAGCTTCGAGCCTATAGTTGCTGATGATAGGCTACGCCGTATTGGAAGGGAGTTGACCACCGCAAGTTGCACAGATGCTGAGAAGGTGCGTTTTGCCGCACATCAATTGGATGGACCAGCAGCCTCATGGTGGGAGAATTACACACCCACTTTCCCCATAGCCAACGCCTCTTGGGACCAGTTTTAGCAAGCATTCCGTACAACCCATGTCTCAACTGGAGCAATGAGTATGAAGAAGCGGGAGTTTTGCAACTTACGCCAGGGGAACCGTACTGTGGCTCTGTACGTGGATGAGTTTAGCAAGTTATCTCGCTATGCCCCTGATTATGTGGCCACAGACACTACTAGGGAAAAGGCTAGCAGCAGCGCGGGTGGCCGCGCTACTAATAAGGCGCTACAGCTAACTCATAGTAGTTGCGCGGCCCCAACCCGCGCTACTACTGTTGACGATATCAGCAGCGCTTTTTGTGAACGCGCTACTATTAAATAGTTGTAGCGATTTCGCCACCCCTCGCTACTGCTATATCTTTCATCATTTGCCCACTGCACCATTCCCTTTCAGTTCTCCTTTCAGATACTAGATACTAGGTACAGCTAGTAGATATCAAATTCATAAACCATTACTAGGTACGGTAGTACTCCCTTCGTTCCAAATTACTCGTCGTGGTTTTAGTTCAAACCACGACGAGTAATTTGGAACGAAGGGAGTACTAGATAACAATTTCATGCATAGCCAACATGCATCCTCAAGCAGTACAAGGTCATATCAACGGCCATATTCATATGTAGTTCTAGATGATATCGACGACGATCATCATATGTAGTTCTAGATGATATAGCCACACACACATATGTAGTTCTAGATGATATAGCCACACACACATATGTAGTTCTGGATGATATAGCCACACACACATATGTAGTTCTAGATGATATCGAAGACAATCATCATCCTCAAGCCTGGGCGGTTGGTGTTCCTGATAGTAATTAGGATGGCCTGTCCAACACGAAGATTCTTGCCATCGAGGAATTTCTTCCACCCAACCGAGTTTAAGTGTGTGCGACCGTCCGTGTCCACGTGGTAAGTACAGGTTGTGACGGAGCCCCTTGCAGTAAGGCGTAGTCCAGCTAAGCCTTCTTCATGTTGGCGCATCTTGACTTGCACAGTTGACATAGTGGTGGTGGTGGTGGTGCCATTCTTCCTAAAGCAATATGAGCAAATGATTACAAAATCAACTAAATCAAAATGTTCTAAGTCAACTAAATCAACTAGCCTACTAAATCAACTAAATCAAAATGTTCTAAGTCAACTAAATCAACTAGCCTACTAAATCAACTAAATCAAAATGTTCTAAGTCAACTAAATTAACTAAATGTATTAGCCTACTAAATCAACTAAATCAAAATGTTCTAAGTCAACTAAATCAACTAGCCTACTAAATCAACTAAATCAAAATGTTCTAAGTCAACTAAATCAACTAGCCTACAAAGTCAACTAAATCAAAATGTTCTAAGTCAACTAAATCAACTAGCCTACTAAATCAACTAAATCAAAATGTTCTAAGTCAAATAAATCAACTAGCCTACTAAGTCAACTAAATCAAAATGTTCTAAGTCAACTAAATCAACTAAATCAAAATGTTCTAAGTCAACTAAATTAACTAAATGAATTAGCCTACTAAATCAACTAAATCAAAATGTTCTAAGTCAACTAAATCAACTAGCCTACTAAATCAACTAAATAAAAATGTTCTAAGCCAACTAAATCAACTAGCCTACTAAGTCAACTAAATTATATCAACTAAATCAAAATGTTGCATCTGAGCAGGAGGGAGAAGGAGGGCGGAGCGAGGAGGGGCCGGCCGGCGGGGCCAGTTGAGGGAGGACGCAGGAGGAAGGCGGAGCAAGGAGGGGCCGGCCAGCGGCGAGTGGAGAGGGAGGATGGAGGAGGAGGCCGGTACCGAGTCCAGCAAGGAGGAGGAGGTGACGGCGTGCGGCGCAGACGGAGGAGGGGCGATGGGGGCGCGCGGCGCAGACGGATCGGAGATGATTTTGAGTGGCTGTGTGTGAGTGGATCCGAAGGGAGGAGATGAGGGAGATGGATAACTTAGCAGTAGCGCTCTTCAGGAAAAGACGCTACTGCTAAGCTATCTAGCAGCAGCGCCTTTCACAGTAAAGCGCTACTGCTATGTGTCAGCATGCAAAAATAGACTTTGTTCAATATATCAAAAACACATTGATCATCAACAATCTTTTTATCTACAATCTGATTTGACAATATGAGTCCTCACCGGTTTAGGAACATGTGAAGACTCATATTGCAGCCACAAATTCTACACATAGAGTTCAATGAAGATCAAGTGCTTGTCAAAGTGTGAGAAGTAACATATTTAAGGTGGTAGAAACTCTCTTCACGGAGCGAGGTGGGACTAAATTTTTGTAGGAAACTTAGCAGTAGCGCTTATCCGAGAAATGCGCTGCTACTATGCCACGTAGCAGTAGCGCGCATCGCACTAACGCGTTGCTGCTATAACTAGCCTCGCGGCGGCCTCGTAGGAATTATAGCAGCAGCGCGTCTTTCGGGTGACGCGCTACTGCTATATTTGTCTCAGCAGCGAGTTTCGTCTGTACGCGCTACTGCTAGTTAGCAGCAGCGAGTTATTTTGAAGCGCGCTGCTGATAAGATTCTGTGTATAGGCTTTTCCCTAGTAGTGAGATGCCGCAAAGCAGGAGAAGTTTATGGAAGGGCTGAATGATGAGACGAGTATGTAGTTGATGGTGGCAACCTTCAACAACTACCAGGAGTTGGTAGATAAGGCTCTTATGATAGAAGGGTAGCAGCAGCAGATTGAGAGTCGTAAGAGAAAGTATGGGCAAGGGAGGTATAACCCAGGAGCTCAGCAGAAGCCTCGCCTAACCCCGAATTCGGGAGGACTTGTTCATAACCATGGGGGTCATAACCACACCGGAGGAGGTTCGCATAACCACAATGGTTCTAAGAATTGGAATGGGAACGGAACAAACAACAATCAGAACAATCCCAATCCAGCCACACCCGCCAAAAGAGATCTAAGTCACATTACTTGCTATAAGTGCGGGAAGACTGGACACTATGCCACGGAGTGCCCTGAAAGGAAGAATGGAAACGGAAATGGGAGCGCTGGGAAGAAGCCCAATCCATTCAACAAAGGACAAGTGAACCACGTTAACGTGGAGGAGGTTGAAGAACAGCCAGACGCGATTATAGGTAAGTTTTTTATTAAGTCATTTACCACCCTTGTTCTTTTTGATACTGGTGCATCACATTCATACATATCAAGGGGATTCGTGGATAAGTTTAGACTACCAACCCAAACCCTTAGGACCCCTCTGTTAGTGAGTTCACCTGGAGCTGAGTATATGGCTAGTCGATGGTGCGACCAGATACCCCTAACAATTGGTAGCCATGTTTTTCTGTCCGACCTAATAATCTTGGAGTCACAAGGATTGGATGTGATATTAGGCATGGACTGGATGTCAAAGTATGGAGGAAGCATTGACTGTGCTAGTAAGTCGATTTATCTCACCACCCCGGAGGGAAAAAGGATTAAGTATGTCTATAGGCATGTGCCTAGGAGGAGCCAAGTGAATACCCTCACGGGAGTTGTTCACGAGGAAGTGCCTGTAGTGTAGGATTACCCGGATGTTTTTCCAGAGAAGTTACCAGGCATGCCGCCGGATCGAGACATCGAGTTTTTGATAGAGCTATTGCCAGGTACCGGGCGAATATCAAAGAGACCCTATCGGATGCCCGCGAATGATCTAGTGGAGATTAAGAAGCAGATCAAGGAGTTATTGGAGAAAGGTTACATTCAACGGAGTTCGTCACCATGGGGAGCCCAGCGCTTTTGGTTGAGAAGAAGGATAAGTCTCTAAGAATGATTGTTGATTATCGTGCCTTGAATGAGGTGGCGATCAAGAATAAATACCCACTACCGATGATCAATGACTTGTTCGACCAGCTGCAAGGAGCTAAGGTGTTTCCGAAGATCGATCTGCGATCAGGATACCACCAGTTGAAGATTCGAGAGAAGGATATACCAAAGACAGCATTCACCACACGGCTCTGTTGGAAAAGGCAGTGCCTAGGAGCCGCTTAGCCACGCCTAGGCACTAGGCAATGGCCAAACGCCTCGCCTAGGGCATAAATGGAGGTCTAGGCAGGGCAAACAAGAAATCATGCCATATACTACACTGATATGCCAAACGGGTTATATTGCAATGGCAGTAGACGACAATTAACTTATTTATATGCCATAAACTAATATCAACACCCATATAATAATCACAAATACACTACGAGTAAAAACTATATTACCGCCTAGGACACACCTAGGGCGCTTAGGCACCTCCTAGGCACTAGGCAAAGGCCAACCGCCTCGCTTACGCCCACCACTTTTTCCAACCTTGCCACACGGTACAGGTTGTATGAATATACAGTCATGTCATTTGGACTAACTAATGCTCCTGCCTACTTCTTGAACATGATGAACAATATGTTCATGGAATATTTGAACAAGTTTGTTGTGTTGTTTATTGATGATATAATGGTATACTCGAAGAATCAAGAGGAGCACAAGGAGCATTTGCGTTTAGTTCTCGAGATACTCAGGGAACACCAGTTGTATGCCAAGTTCAGCAAATGCGAGTTTTGGTTGAAGGAAGTCGGATTCCTTGGACATGTTATATCAGGAGAAGGTATAGCAGTAGATCCCACAAGGTTCAGTCAGTCACTGAATGGTTGGCACCCACTTCAGTTAGCGTGATCCGAAGTTTTCTTGGACTCGCAGGATACTATCGGAGGTTCATTGAGAATTTTTCCAAGATTGCGAAGCCGTTGACGGAGTTATTTAAAAAGGATACCTAGTTTAAATGGACAGAAGATTGTGAGGCAAGTTTCCAGGAGTTAAAGAAACGTCTGACTACAGCCCCAGTGCTGACACTGCCAGATATACGTAAGGATTTCCAAGTGTATTGCGACGCCTCTCGCCTAGGACTTGGAAGTGTGCTTATGCAGGACGGAAAGTTGTTTCGTATGCCTCACGACAACTAAAACGGCACGAATTGAATTATGCCATGCATGATTTGGAGTTAGCAGCCGTGTGCATGCGTTGAAGACTTGGAGACATTACCTTATTGGAAACCGTTGTGATGTGTACACGGATCATAATAGTTTGAAGTACATCTTCACACAGAAGGAGCTGAACCTTAGGCAGAGGAGATGGTTGGAGCTTATCAAGGATTATGACATGAAGCTACACTATCATCCAGGAAAGGGCAATGTCGTAGCACACACTTTGAGCCAGAAGAGTTATGCTAATATCCTAGAGAGTATGGGATTACCAAAGGAGTTAGCAGAGGATCTCACGGAACTTCGATTGGAGATTGTTCCTAGAGGTTTTGTTGCAACAATGGAGGTTCAGTCTACATTGTTAGGAAAGATTCGAGAACCTCAGAAGGATGACAAAGAGATTGCTGAGATAAAAGAGAGAATGAGCAAAGGAAAGGCAAAAGGTTTTCGTGAGGATGAGCACGACACCTTATGGTTTGAGGACCGTGTTTAAGTGCCGAATAACACAGAGATCAGGAAGTTAATACTTCAGGAAGCTCATGACTTACCATACTCGATACACCCCGGGAACACCAAGATGTATTTGGATTTGAAGGAATGTTTCTGGTGGATGGGTATTGAGGGAGTCCTGGACTAGGGGGTGTCCGGACAGCCGGACTATCATCATCCGCCGAACTCCAAGACTACGAAGATACAAGATTGAAGACTCCGTCCCGTGTCCGGATGGGACTTTCCTTGGCGTGCAAGGCAAGCTTGGCAATACGGATATGTAGATCTCCTACCATTGTAACCGACTCTATGTAACCCTAGCCCTCTCCGGTGTCTATATAAACTGGAGGGCTTTAGCCCGTAGCACACAACCTCCATTACAACAATCATACCATAGGCTAGCTTTAGGGTTTAGCCTCCTTGATCTCGTGGTAGATCCACTCTTGTACTACCCATATCATCAATATTAATCAAGCAGGACGTAGGGTTCTACCTCCATCGAGAGGGCCCGAACCTAGGTAAAACATCGTGTCCCTTGTCTCCTGTTACCATCCGCCTAGACGCACAGTCCGGGACCCCCTACCTGAGATCCGCCGGTTTTGACACCGACATTGGTGCTTTCATTGAGAGTCCCTCTGTGTAGTCACCGATAGGAAGGATGACTCCACCCGTCTTCAAAGACGGTATTTTCGCCAAAGGGGCCTTGGCCGCCGGCCAAACTATCCGGCTAGGTGGTTTTCTTATGACCGCCTGTCCGGCCACTGCTTCGACAATGACTTCTCAATTCGTCAAAAGCAATCTCCGCGTCAGCTCGGAATTTGGCGAGCGGCTGGATCCGATAGAGCTCTCGTTTGTCAACGAACTCTTGGATCGCATCGCCGCCCTGAGAGTCGCTACGGACTACAATCAGATTGGGCTTAAAACTGATCTGAGAGAGATTAACTCTCCCCAGCTTACCCACCACGTCGTAGTGGTAGAGGAACAATGCGGCGACTTTCCTCCTGTATTAAAAACTAGACATGTCTGGGCTTCCGAACCCTCCATGCCGGATTTCCGCGGGGGAACGGACTTCGATCGAGCACTGAACTTAAAGTCAGGCATCAGACCGGACTCGTTGGACAACGTCCAGCAATCCAAGCTTCCAAAATTGGAAACTTCGCGGCCTTTAAGCCCCAAGATGGGTAGGGATCCGGATTTTATTCCACCCACCCGCCCAGACATATGTGATCTATCTCTAATACAGCAAGAGCCCGCTGAAACAGTACACCACTACTGGCCAGATTAATCCTGGTTATGGATAGGATAAAGGACTGCCGAGAGGAAAACGCAATCACAATCTTTTGCAATAATTGCACGGATAAGGGAATATTGAACGCCATCGGCCGTCGTAAAATCACACGCTTCACCGATCTGGCGTCCATAGTACGAAAGTACTGTGCGATGGAGAGTTTCCGGAAAACCGAAAACCAGTTTTGGGACAATCCGGCCCCGAATACAACCCTAGTCCGAAACAAAAGAGTGCATCATACTCAGGCCCCAGAGGCAAAAACCAAAAAACAAAAACCCCATAGAGGGCACGGAACCGTACTGGAGGGATGGCTCAGCGGACCCTGTAAGCTTCATAGTACAGAGGGCGCCATCCCAACACATAGCCTTCGAGCATGTTGGATATTACGGCAGGTGGCCAAAAGTGGCGAGGAGCTTCTAGCCCCGGAAAACCACTCCAACAATACTGGTACGGTATCAACAGTCTTCGAGACCTTCACATCAAATAATATGCGAAAACGAACAATCCGCGGCCTTGCCGAAGTCTACCAAGTAGCAACAGCAAATCCATGGAGCGACACGGCCATCACCTTCAACGCCAGCGACGAACCTAAATTCCGAATAGCCCGAGCACCAGCCGCACTGGTGCTTAGTCCCATAGTGGACGGCTTTCGACTTACAAAGTTCCTCATGGATGGCGGCAGCGGACTAAACCTCATCTACGAGGAAACTCTTCAAAAAATGGAAATAGACTGGAGCCGTATTGAGCGAAGCAGCACAACCTTTAGAGGAATAATCCCTAGCCGGGAAGCGCGCTACACCGGAAAAATCACACTCGATGTGGTGTTCAGCTCACCGGACAACTACAGATCCGAAGAAGTCACGTTCCAAGTGGCCCCGTTCAATAGCGGATATCACGCTATCTTAGGACGAGAGGCGTTCAGAATTTTTCAAGCCGTACCCCATTACGGGTACATGAAGCTCAAAATGCCCGGGCCCGGTGGAATAATCACTCTCGCTAGTGATCCGGACATAGCACTCGTTCCGAAAACAAGACAGCCGCACTAGCCTTGGAGGCACTATCCGAAGCCTTAGCGGCAGAAGAACTCACCGCGCTGCGCTCTACGGTGAATAGGGACGATGTGATACTCAATAAAAGATCCAAGTCCACATCCTTCAAACCAGCAGATGAAATAATAAAATTCCAGGTCCATCCAACAGACCCAACAAAGACGACCTCCATTGGGGCACAATTGAACCCCGAAGTAGACGCCACACTGCGAGAATTCCTTCGGGAAAATTGGGACATTTTTGCCTGGCATCCTTCAGACATGCCCGGAATCCCATGCAGATTGGCAGAACAAAGCCTAAACATCCTACAAGGATTCAAGCCGATCAAACATGCTCTTCGACAATTTTCCGAACCCAAAAGACAGGCAATGGGAGAAGAGCTAGCCAAACTATTGGAAGTCGGATTCACTAGAGATATCAAACATCCGGTTTGGCTAGCAAATCTGGTAATGGTACCAAAGAAGGACAAATCCTGGCGCCTATGCGTCGATTTTAAAGACCTCAATAAGGCTTGCCCAAAGGATCCCTTCCCCCTCCCCCGCATCGACCAAATTATCGATGCTACCGCAGGGCACGATTCGTTGTGCTTCCTCGACGCATACTCTGGCTACCATCAAATCAAGATGGCGGAAGCAGACCAAGCCGCAACGGCATTCATCACTCCATACGGACCATTCTGCTTCAACACGATGCCCTTCGGACTTAAAAATGCCGGCGCAACATATCAGCGCATGATTCAAACATGTCTGGCTACCCAGATCGGCAAAACAGTCGAGGCATACGTAGACGACGTAGTCGTCAAAACAAAACATGTCGAAACTCTAGTAGACGATTTGAGGCTCACATTCGACAACCTCAAAGCATATGACATCAAGCTGAATCCGGAAAAATGCGATTTCGGCGTACTAGCCGGAAAGCTGCTGGGCTTCATTGTATCCGGTAGAGGAATTGAAGCAAACCCGGCTAAAATCCAAGCTCTGTCACAGTTGGATATTCCAAAAGACATCAAACAGATACAAAAATTAACAGGATGTGTGGCAGCCCTAAGCCGTTTTATCTCCCGCTTGGGAGAAAAGGCGCTGCCCCTTTATCGCCTCCTTACGCGCGCCGAACACTTCGAGTGGACGGATGCTGCCACTGCCGGACTCGAAGAAATAAAGGCCATATTGGCAACAAATCCGGTCCTAGCTGCGCCAAACCTAGGCGAACCTATGTTGTTATACATCGCAGCAACACATCAAGTTGTAAGCGCGGTACTCGTCGTTGAACAAGAGACAGAAGGGCATAAATTCCCTCTTCAAAAACCAGTGTACTACATATCCACTGTGTTAACCCCTGCAATTCCCGTTACCCGCACTATCAAAAGATAGCATACCCGGTGTTCATGGCATCCCGGAAGCTCTGACACTACTTTCAAGAGTGTTCCATAACAGTGGCCTCTGAAGTACCACTCAATGACATTATAAACAACCGCGACGCAACGGGCAGGATTGCAAAATGGGCCATTGAGCTCCTACCATTCGATATAACCTACAAGCCACGGCGAGCTATAAAGTCACAAGTTTTGGCTGACTTCGTCGCTGAATTGACAGAAGCCGAACTCCCTAAAGAGTACGGCGCATACTCCAATTGGACTATGCACTTCGATGACTCCAAAATGTTGGCCGGACTGGGGGCTGGCGTCGTCTTGACGTCCCCAACCGGGGACACAGTCCAATACGTACTTCAAATAATGTACACGGACTCCAACAATGCAGCCGAATACGAGGCCCTCCTACATGGTCTCCGGATGGCAATCTCCGTGGGCATTCAACGCCTAGAGGTGCGCGGGGATTCAAACCTTGCAATATCCCAAATAAACGGAGACTTTGACGCCAAGGATCCGAAAATGGCAGCATATCGCAATGCTGTCCTGAAAATGTCAGCTCGGTTTGAAGGACTCGAATTCCATCACGTAGCCCGAGAAAATAACCAAGCAGCCGACGTACTGGCACGCATCGGCGCAAAATGTGACTTTGTCCCTCCAAATATCTTCCTGGAACGGCTCTTCAAGCCGTCCATACTATGGGAAGGGGAGTCCGGAAATGACAAACCGGAAACAACCGTGCCAACAGGCGATTCAGCCGATGACATAACACCTTCAGCCCACGACATAATGGCGGTAATCGCCCCGTGGACAGAACCATTCCTAGCCTATTTGCTTAGACAAGAACTTCCCGAAGACCAAAATGAGGCCCGCTGCATAGTCCGGCGATCAAAAGCCTACAAGGTCCTTGAGGGAGAACTTTACAAGAAAAGTACAACCGGAGTCCTTCAAAGGTGTATCTCCGAAAAGGAAGGGCGAAACCTCCTGGCTGAAATTCATGCCGGACTAGGCGAACACCACTCAGCAGCCCGGGCCCTTGTAGGAAAGGCATTCCGTACAGGATTTTATTGGTCGACGGCCCGGGCAGATGCCCAGGAGTTAGTCCAGAGATGCGTCGGTTGTCAGCTCTTTGCTAATCAGAGCCATATGCCACCCACCACCCTCAAAACTATACCCATTACCTGGTCGTTCACGGTCTGGGGGCTTGATATGGTTGGACCCCTTAAAGGGGGAACCCACAAGCAAAGGTACCTATTGGTCATGGTGGATAAATTCACCAAATGGATAGAGGCCAAACCGGTCAAAACGGCAGAGTTCGGATCAGTGATAGACTTTATATCCTGGGTCGTACACCGTTACGGTGTCCCCCATAGCATCATCACCGATAACGGCGCGAACTTCACGGCCGACGAGGTTAAGTCATGGTGCAAAAATATGGGCATTAAGCTCGACTACGCTTCAGTCTATCACCCTCAAACCAACGGTCAAGTGGAACGAGCAAATGGTCTAATAATGAGCGGCATTAAACCCAGACTAGTGCGGTCACTTACAAAATCCGACACGCACTGGGTAGAGGAGCTCGACTCCGTACTCTGGGGGCTGCGGACAACGCCTAACCGTACTACCGGATTCACACCATTTTTTATGGTATACGGCGCAGAGGCGGTTTTGCCCTGCGACATCATTCATGACTCACCTCGAGTGCGCATGTACGAATAACGAGAAGCCGAGCTGGATCGGCAGGACAACTTGGACGCATTGGAGGAGGAACGCAACGTCGCCAAGGCTCTTTCCGCATTTTATCAGTAGCAGGCTCGAAGATATCAAAGCAGAGAAGTACGGGCCAAGACCTACAACGTTGGCGAACTAGTTCTACGTCTGCCGGCCAAGACCAAGTCCTGACCGGCGGGGCGTACCGTCTGCGAAATGCATCGGACAACCGACTCGAGCCGAACCCATGGAACGCAGCCCGCCTCCGGAGATTCTACGCCTAGCGCCGGACTAAGAGTTCGTCCCCTTCCCCAGTCCAAATTTTTTACACTCCAGCTGCACTTTGTTTCTCTTTCTTCTCTTAACCTTTTTTCACACAAAGCCCTTAAGGGCCTAATGTCGCATTGTTCGCACACACTTGATGTGCTATCCGCACTCATTATACCTGGGGGCTTCTTTTCCAGAAGCTCAACTATAAGGGCTTCATGCCCAACACATGTGTCATGCTTCCACATGTACCTTTTACTCACCATTATATGCATCGATATGACTTAAGTTTTGGCCAAGCTGGGTTGCCTGGCTCCTGTGCTTACCCCTACGTTCCCGATTGTTCGGCTAGGAGGTAAAGGGAGCACCTCTGCGATTCTTACTGCCGGGTCAGCCGGATGTGTACCTCAGACTGGGTGAAGCCAAAAGCTAGCGTTCTTAAGGGAATATTCGGTCGGTGACTCAAAAGATGATTTTTCTTTTACCTATCTATCTATCTATCTGCCCCCAGATGTTTTTCTGCTTTTTTCGCAGTCCGGACATGCACTTTAGGGCATGCCTCCCAGGGAAAGGAACCCTTAACGGAACTATTCTCCCTGGAAGATGTTTCTTACTAACCATGTAATATAACATAACTAGTTGGGCACTTGTCTGATAAAGCACTAATGACCCCTACGCTTGGTCTCCATGCATACCCCGGTTGTTTCTTAACCAAAAGGTATTCGGACACGCTCCGGACTCTAGGGTCCCGAGGTCGAAGCGAAAAGGTCGGCAAAGACAAACGATCTACAATCCAGCTAGAAGTTATTTCACATGTCATTTTAAAAATACATTGTCAAATTTACTGAGTGTATTCCTCCTCAATCCCGTCTAACAGGCTGTCTAGCTTACAGTCCCGTTGGGAAAATTTAGCAGCCAACTCTACTTGGCTGTATACTAAACTCACAGGGATCTCGTTCCCATCGGGCCCGACCGGTCCAACTTCGGCCATGTGGTTGGGATCCGCCTTCTTGTACCGCGTCTTCACCACGGCCCAAGCCTCCCTGGCACCCTGGCGGCAGGCCGAAATCTTCCATAAACGGAAGCGCTGCCGCACTCCCTGGAGTTTCTCCGCAAGCTCCCAAAGGCCCTCGGGTAGGGAGACGACTGGCCATAATGCCTGGACGACGCCGCTCATCGCCTGCCGAACTCGTTCGAGCAGTTGCAACAGCTCGGGAAGTTGATCACCCGTCGATACGGGCATCTCCTCCGCAGGGCGACCCGTGAGTATACCTACAAGACATATTCTGTGAATTGACTTCCTCGCCGAACTCTTCTTTTCAAAGGAGTTCGCTCAAGCACTTACTATAGATGCCGCAACGAAGCCGCTGATTCTCCTTAACGGAGCCGGACAGCTCGACCTGAACTCCCTTTAGCTCTTCTCCAAGCTGGGCATGGGCATCCCGGAGCTTGTTCCTTTCCTGCTGTACCCTGTTCAGCACCCTCTCGCCGGCCTTCAACTGGCGCAGAAGTTCTTGCCTGTCCGGATCTTGTCCGGCAGCACCTGCAACGTCATTATTAGACTTGCGCGCATGCCACACAGCGCTTATATTTACCAAACAAATGTGTTACCTGGAGGGGCCTCTGTGTTTCCTCCTGCGGCAGCAAGTGCAGCCCCAAGTTGGGCCTTGCATTCTTGCAGCTCCTGAGACAGCTGGGCATTCTTTTCGGTAAGAGCCTGCGTTTCAAATGATCCTTAAATCAGTTCACGTAACTACTTTAAGTCTCGGGGGCTACTGGCATATATAACCACTAAATTCCCTTACCCGTATGTCTTTTACATACTGCTCCGTGGCTCTGGTAAAACCATCTTGAGCAGCACGGAGGTGCGCGTCCCCCGCATTAAAGGCGTCCAGCGCCCCAGGGGAGAAGCATGCTTCACGAAATACTGTCCGGCGGTGCCTATGGTTCATGGCGCTCTCCACCTCAGACTTGGTGGTGGACAGTCGGTCGGCATCCTTTGTTGGAGGAGTATCCGGCCCGCGCCTTGCGCTTGCCTCCCCCTCCTGACCGGGCGCTGGAGCCTGGCTGGTAGAGGTCGGATTGGCAACCTCCACGCCCGCAGTCCGGCGGGCGCTTTTTCTCATGCAAAGATCATGAGCACTTAAACTCTTCCTAGGAACGTCGCTCCAAATAATTAAATGCGAGCTATACCTCTGCGGCGACGCTTCAGTCCGTGCCGCGCTCCTCTTCCGCCTACTGGTCCGGACTGGCCTTTGTTGGTCAGCCGCCGCGGGCTCGGCTTCCCGCCTTGAAGGCGCTTCCTGTATAACACCATCATGTGCGACGGTCAGAGATGAGCAAGTAAGAAACAATGGTGTCGGGACTTCGGTCACAGTCACCTAGGGAGCCGGACGCAATCCGGGGTAGTCGGCCGTAATGGCGACTAAAGCATTGTCCATGCTGAGCTGGTGGAACACCCGGTCGATTAGCTCCACCTTTATGTCCGGATCCTCTTCGGAGGCCGGATCTCGGGATCTCTCCGGATCCTCGGGTTGCGGGGCTGGACTTATCATGTCCTCCACAATCCGGCGCAGTTCCTGCGCCGAAGGCACAATATGAGAAGCTTAAACTTCAAAAGCGCGGGTCGGACCCTTAAAGTGTTCGCTTACCCAGCGCCGGGGGTTATTCATGGAGAACCCATTCACAGGGTTCGTCTGGAGAAAATCCTCCTTCTCCTCCTTGTATAGGCCGGACAGGATCGTCACCAGATCCTCGGCCGAATCCGGTCCTTTGCGACCATGGCGGGTGGCGTCGTCTTCCCCGTTGAAATCCCACATGGGGTGGCCCCTGTATTGCAGTGGTTGCACCCCCCGCGTAATGCATGTTGCCATGACTCCAATCATGGTCAACCCGGAGTGGGCCAATAACCTTATCCGGCCCATCAGATAATGGACGCTCTTGTCTTCCTCCAGTTGGGGGCTCCGCGGGCGCCAACTAAGGCGTTTCTTCAGAGGTACAAAACTAAACTCCGGGAGGCCGATCCGAACAGGGTCCGGCAGCGGAGCGTCTTCTATGTAAAACCATTCCGAAGGCCAGTCTTCGGACGCCTTCTTGGGGGTTCCGGATAGATATCCGGTCCCGGCGATGCGCCATACTTCGGCGCCGCCTACTTGGTATATGGACCCCTCATGAGAACGGGGTACAAGGCAGAATAGCCTCTTCCACAGTGCAAAATGGGGCTCGATGCCCAGAAATAGCTCGCAAAGAGCTACGTAACCCGCGATATGCAGGATAGAGGCGGGCGTAAGGTGATGGAGCTGGAGTCCGTAGAACTCCAGGAGCCCGCGGAGGAACGGATGTATAGGAAATCCAAGTCCCCTTATCAGATAGGGGACGAAGCACACCCGCTCCCCTTTGTTGGGACTTGGGGTAGCCTCCGCTTGCTTCCCACCTTGGTAGGTGGCCAACCCGGCTCGAACCGGGACCATGAAGGCCGGAGGGAGATATCCCTTTGCTTGAAGCACCACCAGCTCGTTGTGCGGGAAGGAACATCTCCTCCAATCTCCTGGCAGAGGGCTGGGAGCGTGAGAGGAGGAGCCGCATCGACAGTCCATGATAGAATGGATTTTTGGTCGGAGGCGCTCCGATGAGGACTCGTGGAAGGAAGAGGGTGTGATTTTGGATCTGGATTCTCGCCTCTCTTATAGGCAGATTACTTGCACAGCTGAGGGGTAAAACATAAAAGATACCCTGGCTTTTCGCATTCGTGCAACGCGTGGAAGAAGGTCATTATTGGGCGTAAAAGCCAAGAAGCACAGCATTTATGAGGAAGCCGGACACTGTTCGGCAGGTACATGTAACTTAAAGGGAGAACCCGCCTTGCAACGCCGAAGACTATATACGCGCTGGACTTATCGTCATTGAAGCCTGGTTCGGGGGCTACTGAGGGAGTCCTGGACTAGGGGGTGTCCGGACAGCCGGACTATCGTCATCCGCCGGACTCCAAGACTACGAAGATACAAGATTGAAGACTCCGTCCCGTGTCCGGATGGGACTTTCCTTGGCGTGGAAGGCAAGCTTGGCAATACGGATATGTAGATCTCCTACCATTGTAACCGACTCTATGTAACCCTAGCCCTCTCCGGTGTCTATATAAACCGGAGGGCTTTAGCCCGTAGCACACAACCTCCATTACAACAATCATACCATAGGCTAGCTTTAGAGTTTAGCCTCCTTGATCTCGTGGTAGATCCACTCTTGTACTACCCATATCATCAATATTAATCAAGCAGGACGTAGGGTTTTACCTCCATCGAGAGGGCCCGAACCTGGGTAAAACATCGTGTCCCTTGTCTCCTGTTACCATCCGCCTAGACGCACAGTTCGGGACCCCCTACCCGAGATCCGCCGGTTTTGACACCGACAGGTATGAAGAAGGATATTGCCGAGTATGTAGCCATATGTGATGTATGTCAGAGAGTGAAGGCCGAGCATCAAAAGCCAGCAGGATTGTACAGCCTATGCCGATACCCGAATGGAAGTGGGATAAACTTGGCATGGATTTTATCAACGTATTGCCCAGGACCAAATCAGGATATGATTCTATATGGGTGGTAGTTGATTGCTTGACCAAAGTGGCTCACTTTATTCCAATGAAAACAACTTATACAAGTGCGAAGTTGGCCAAGATATATATGACCAGGATCGTATGTCTGCATGGAGTTCCGAGGACCATCGTATCAGATAGAGGAACATAGTTTACTTCAAAGTTTTGGCATCAGCGGCACCAGACTTTAGGAACGAGATTGGAGTTCAGTACAGCCTTTCACCCGCAGACGAATGGACCGACAGAGAGAGTCAACCAGATTTTGGAGGACATGTTGAGGGCCTGTGCGCTAGATTATGGATCTAGTTGGGATGACAATTTGCCTTACGCAGAGTTCTCATACAACAATAGCTACCAAGCCAGTTTGAAGATGGCACCGTTCGAAGCCCTGTATGGACGAAAGTGCAGAACACCGCTGATGTGGGATGAAGTTGGACATCGACAGTTGTTTGGACCAGACTTGATCAAGCAGTCGGAAGAGAAAGTTAAGTTGATTCGAGATAGACTGAAGATAGCTCAGTCCAGGCAGAAAATTTATGCAGATTGGAAATGCAAGGAGGCAACCTATGAAATTGGAGACAGAGCATATCTGCGAGTATCACCCTTGCGAGGAGTGAAACGTTTTGGAGTTAAGAGAAAGTTTGCCCTGAGATTTGTAGGACCGTATCGTGTTTTGGAACGTATGGGAGAAGTTGCCTACAAGTTGGAGTTACCTGAAGGACTGTCAGGAGTTCATGATGTGTATCACGTTTCACAGTTGAAGAAGTGTCATGCTGATATGGCCGAAATACCGTTAAGAGATACAGTACCCTTGGAGGCGATTCAGTTGGACAAGTATTTGACTTACGAGGAGAAGCCAGTCAAGATTCTTGAATTTGCCAGTCGAGTCACCCGCAGCAAGGTTATCAAGTTCTGGAAAGTTCAGTGGAGTCACCATACCGAGGATGAAGCCACCTGGGAACGAGAGGATGATCTTCGCAAAGACCACCCACACCTATTTTCTAGCCAACCCGAATCTCGAGGGGGAGATTCATCTTAAGGGGGGTAGGTTTGTAACATCAAAAATTTTCAATTTGGAATGTTATACATAGATCATTCATGCATATCATATTTCATTGCATTTCGTTTCACGATACTCGAAATCCTAAGCAACTCAAGGACCCTCGGAGAGAGTTGGGGATTTCCTGGTTTTCATATTTGGTTTTTATCAAATATTGAAACGAGGATTTTGGTTTTAATTATTTTTCTCTATAAAAAAATATTTCATATTAAAATATATGAGAGGAGATAATATGACTTCTCCAAAATAATTGAAATATTGGAGGAAAAATATTTAAATCAAATATTTGTTTTTATTCGGATTTTATTGCTATTTTATTTGCATTAGAAAAATTACACGTTTTTTCAAAATTGCATTTAGGGCCAAGAAAATGTTCACCTCGTTCTAAATATTTCATTTAGACTGTGAAAATTGGTTTTGGCATTTTTAGATTTTTATTTCATTTTCTAGGATTTTTATTGGTTCAGCGAAATTCTTTCAAAAAAATGCAGCGCCCGACTGGGCCGAAGCTCAGCCGAGCCGGCCCATCTCCCCGTGCGTCATCTCCCACCGGGAGACCGAGCCGCCGCCGCCTCGGATGAGGAGTCCGGCCGGGACTCCCCTCGTCGCTGCCTTGGCCCCTCCTCCAAGCCGCCGCCCCCCTCTCTTAAATACCCTCCCCCCGAACCCCCCTCCACCACCACGAAGCCGCCAGGCCCGCCGCCCCTTGCCGCGTCGTGTCGCCGCCGCTGCAGCTCCGCCACCGCCCCTCACCGCAGCCCCGCCACCCCGCCTCCGCAGCCCCGCCTCGTCGGAGCTTCGCCGGAGGTAACGCCGCCGTTCGCCTCCGCCGGTTTGTTTTAGAAAACCACTTCGGTTTTTTAAAACCCTAGTTCGTTTTTTAGATCGGTTCGTCGGTTTTTCCCGGTTTATCTACTTAGCGGATGTTTGTCCGTACGTTCGTTTTAACGAACGGTTTTCGCTCGATAGTAATAGACAGCGAACGCTCGTTCATTAGCCTGTTCGTCATTTTTCTTTTTCTCGGATTTTTGCATGATTATTTTCGATTGTGATTTCTGATCCGATTTTAGTTTTAGTTTATCTTTTCGCTATCAGGCAATTCAAGCACCTTGATCTTCGTATCGAAACCCTCTTTCTGTTTAATCAACTTGAACAAGATTTTGGTACTGTAAAAATTTGACTTTAGTTCAGATTAGTAAACGGATCTTTTTTCTTTTGCCGTTTGAGTTTCGTTGCTCCGTTTTGATTTGATTCTTTCCGCAAACCGGAGTTCTTAAGTTGAACTTTCTGGTCAATTCTTCTTATTTGAGTTTTGCCCGTGCATCTTTGCTTGATTGCTTATGTATGCCATTGTTTGTTTGCGATAGAATTCCCGGAGTGCAAGTGTGCTACTACGAGTCCCTAGGTTTTGCGGATCGTCAGCAAGGCAAGTAACACATTGATCATACTCTTTTCATACCCAGTTTTTATGCATTAGTTTCAATCCTTAAACATTGCATGATTAGGATGTCATTAACATGTGCGATGGGAAGTAGTTGATGAGGTAGATCTATTGCCCTGTTATATCAAACCCTTGGGAGTTACTTCTACGTATTGCTTATATTGCTATGATATGCTCGTAGACGTGGTTTGGGTGAGTGAAATCCATGACAGATGTGAGATTGTTAATTAATGGTTCAACTTAAGGTGGCAACTTAAATACACATCTGGGTGGATTGAGGCACCTGGAGAATCCAGTGTTGCCTGTATTTTTTGGAAATCCCGGGGTTCCGTGTGATTTTCCTTTGGACCGCCACCCAGGCTCAAAGGGAACTGAGATATTTTCATGCTAGAAACTTCCGTGTGCAGCCACAAGCTATTATGGGCTCTAGCATAGTTGAGTAAGTTACATGAAGCTCTCGAAGAGGTGGGTCAGTAGTTAATGGATTGTAGGTTTGGTATGGTCTGCTCGGAGTAAGGAGATAATGTTTCTGAAAGACTGTGTCTCGGTCATACGTTTCTCAAACACCATGTAGTGCGAGAAATCCAATGGAGGAGATCGAGTCTTGTGGGGAAAAGTGCGCAAACCTCTGCAGAGTATACAATCTAATCATGGTTAGCCGTGTCCCCGGTTATGGACAATCTTGAGTATCTAGTACTTGGAGTATCCTAAGTATCTCATCACTCTTAATTAATATTTTTGGGCTGATAACTACTTTAATTGGGATTGAGTTGGAGGAACCTTCTCAATGATGTTTCAACTACCATGATAGTTAAAATAAAATATATTCCTTTGTTGTAGGGAAAAATTGGCTTTTCGCAAAAACTATAACCATAGAGCTTTCCACCAGCCAAATATGCATGTAGTGATAGCATTATTCTGTTCTTGCTCTACTGTGTTATATTGCCAGCATATGCCATGTGCTGGCCCGTTTTTGGGCTGCAACGTATTATGTTGCAGACTTTTCAGACGAGGAGTAAGGTTCGTTAGGTCATTGCCGTGGAGCTCAGCTATGTCATTGGAGTTGATAGACTCACTTTATCTTCCAAGCCCTCCGTTGTTATCGTATTAGATGGCCTTAAGCCATATTTATTGTAATAAGTTCTCTTTTGAGACATTCAATGTAATAAGTGTGTGATTGCTACTCTGTTATAAATCCTTCGAGTACTGTGTGTGTCAGCATTACCGATCCAGGGATGACACTGAAGCACAGAGGCTTAACCGTTTGAGGTCGGGTCGCTACATACACTTGTTGCATCTCCTTTTTCCTCTACATGTTTTATATATTGTCCACTGAGCACACGGATTTTTTCCTTTAGTCTCTCCTTGAAAGAAAAATGTAGGAATTTTAATTTTCACTTGTCCTCCTTTTCAAATTCCTATTCATGAAGCACAAGACTAAGAGATAGTAGTATAATAGCATTATAACCGTACATTTTCTTGTGGTTTGACTTAATCTCACCATGCTTCTTTGCATCATGTGATCTTCCAATTGTTGTGAATCAAACACCCAGATTGGCAGAAATCCCGTGTTTTTAAATTCTCTGTTTTGCACGTGCATTCCTATCCTATGCCTATCTATTTCCTATCCCTGCATTGTTGGAATCCTCCAATTCAAACGAGCCCTTACAGAATTACTTCTCTTGCAGATAGTTGTCAAAGAAAACCTTGCGTGGTTTGTCCCGCTCCTGCTGCGCCGTCGTCCACCCCAGCTCAGCTGCTCCAACAACAGAAGGGTCCAGCACAGCAGGGATCCGGCCTCCAGACTGTCTTTCGCCGCCTCAGATCTTCTTCCCTGCTGCCGGCAGCCATGAAAACTGCATTACCATCATCAACCGAGAAGATGACCTCGAGGACTAAACGGGTCCGCAAGAGAGGTCGCACTCTTTCGTGTCTGCTTACGTTATGCATCGCTTAATATTACATGCTACTTTATCGTCCTGTTCACCGATTAGACTCCGAGTCAGCTCCAAACTAATGGTCAAACTTGAGTTTTTAAATGGTTGTGGGGTACATATCGGGGCCGCAATCAATAGTATCTATCTACTATCTGGTTAATCTCCGGTGTCTACTATGAGTTTCATGTTGGGTGGGACACAAACAGTAAAGAAGCCATTATCTGTATTTTTTAACTGAAGCCATTATGTGCCTGCTATTATTGGTTTTGTGTCTATCCACAGGTTGCTACCATCACTCTGGATTTCTGCATGCACTCCTTACGTAATCTCACTATGTTTGATTCCTATGCATGACAGTTATTGTAAACAATGGAACTGAACATGTAGAGCAAAAGAGATGAGCCATCGTGGGAATAAGATTTCATGCAGACATCGCTCCATGGTAGGCGCAAAGGCAGCCCCCCTCCACGCATTTCGGATTGTAATCGAGAGGAAGATATCTGTTCTGAGGGGGATTCAGAAGGAGAAGACAACTCCTATTTACCCCCTGAGGTCTTCGCTCTAACTTGGCATGCTGATGTTGGTTATATCACACATATGGTGTCTTGCATTGCTTACTTTATACATCAAATATGTCATCTGCTTAGTTTATACATCCTTTGAGCGAATTCCATCTGTTTAGTTTATTCATCGTTTATGTGAATTATGCAATGCCATCTTGTTTAGCCAGGCATCATATATGTGAATTTGGCAATGCCATCCTGCTTAGCCAGTCATCTTATATGTAAATTATATCAGGCCATCCTTTTTTTCATTACATATTACATTTTTCAACAATGTTAGTACATTCAACTGCTCTTCGTGTGCATCAGCCATTTGACACGGTGATGGCAAATTCTGGAGTGAAAACAAGGTCTTCAGAGCAGACTATGCTATCTGACGAAGCGCATATCTTGCTGATTACGGATAGCTCCTCAGAGGAGGATTCAGAGACAGATGACCAGTCCTATTTCCCCGCCCCCCCACGAGGTGTATGCTCTAACTTGGCAGGGTTATGTTGCTCATATCGTGCGTATGGTGTCTCGCATTGTTATGTCATTTGATTAGTTTAGGAATGCTTTGTGTGAATGCCACCTGTTCAGTATCTAATTACCATATATGTGAATTATGCATTGCCATGTTGTTGCAAGACATTATATATGTGAATTATACAATGCTATCTTGTTGCAAAGGCATTATATATGTAAATTATGCAATGCCATGCTATTTAGCCAATCATCATGTATGTGAATTATATCATGCTATCATTTTTTTGTATTACGTGTTCCATTTGTCGACAACGTTTGTATATTCAACTACTCTTCCTGTGCATTAGCCATTTGAAGCGGTGATGGAAGTATCTGGAGTGAAAACAAGGTATTCAGAGCAGACAATGCTATCTGCTGAACCAGACATGTTGCTGGTTACAGAGAGCTCCTCAGAGGAGGATTTAGAGACTGATGACCAGGGTTATATGCTCAAACTTGGCAGGGTTATATGACCCATGTCATGCATGTTGTCTTGCATTGCTTAGTTTTTACATCATATATGGATTGCTATCTGCTTACTTGCTTACTATATAAATCATATATTTGAATTATATAATGCCATCATGTTTACATAGTACATACACATCATCTATCTGAATTATGGCATGGCAACCCATTTAATAAAGACATCATATAGTTATATCATCTCATCCCATTTAGTGTTTACAGTCATCATATTTTGAATTATGGCATTCTATCCGTGAATGTATGTGAATTATGACATGCCAACCTATTTAATAAACACATTATATAGTTATGTCATGTCATCCTGTTTACATAGTCTCATGTTTTGAACTATGTCTTTCCATATTTTTTAGTTAGCCATCATAATGTGAAATTGTGTCATGCTATCCTGTTTAGTTAGCCATCATATATGTGAAATTGTGTCATGCTATCCTATTTGGTTAGACAACATAAATATGAATTATTTCATGCCCTCTTTTATTCCCCACAATGTCTATACTTTCAATTACGATTCTTGTTTATCAGCCATTTGAATTGGAGAGCGTGATGGCAGTATCTAGGGAGTAACAACACAGTCTTCAGAAAAGATAATGCTACCAGTTGATGCAGATAGAACCAAGGTCGTACTTGCCCAAGGACCAGATCCACCACACATAACCCAGACTCTCGCAGATTGTACCCCTACCCAGTTGGACAGAGAACCAGCTACACCCCTTCTTACCCCAACCCCAGCAGATAGTAACCCAATTCTAGTTGACACAGCACTGTCTCCACCATAGAGCACCCAAACACGAGCAGCTAGTAAGGGAACTGCAGTGCCCAAAGCACGAGGACCACCACTCTGAATCCCAACTCAACGCTTAAAGGAGAAGAAGATTTGTTCTCAGGTCAGGTTCTGTAGCTATGGTTCATACTCCTTTGCTCTTGCATTACTGTATTTACTCATACCACTATTTTCAATTTGAAGGATGGAACTGAAACTCCAACGGCGCAACAGGTATGTTTTAAACCTGTTTCTTTAACTGGTTTGCTGTTGTAACCTGCTCTATGTTGATTTCAGTTTTGTGACGCCCGGATAATTAAGCTACAGTAACCCTCTGCTAATCATGCCATGTCACCTCAATTACTGTTGCTAATCTCGCGTTAGTTCGAAACCGATTCGAATCCAAAATTAAAAATCAGGCAAACAACAAAAGTTTTCAAACAATGAAACTAAAATGTTCGGGTCATGCCAGATAATGCATAGGTGATTATGGTGGTGAAACCAAACTTTTAGGAAATGCTCAACTGCACTAAAATGATTTAAGTAGTATAAAACCTAATTATTTAAATGCCTTTACTAATTAATAAAATATCAAACTAAATTATTTGGGGACTAGACTTTTTGTGACATTGTCCTAAATTGAAATACTAAATTTGAAGCCAAGTATATATATATATTGCAAAAACTAAAACAATAGGAAACAATGAGAAAACAGAAAAGAAAATAAATAAAAAGGAAATATAAAATGAAAACAAAAGACCTAATCTATTGGGCCTTGGCCCAGCTAGCCCCTCGCTGTCAGGCCAGTCCACCTGACCCAGGTTGCCCTCCCTTATCCCCCACCTGATCGAACCCTAGGGCAACCACCCCCACTTCCCCCATCGATCCAGATCTGGATCGGGATCATCCCTGTTGCCCCGCACGAACCACCCACTCCTCCCGCACGAACCCCCACTCCTCTTGACCGAGACCCCCATCCTCTCCCATTCTCCAGCGTCGCCAAGCACCCTGCGCCCGACCCCCTTGCCGCGGTGGAGCTCCACCTCACCGGCGTGCCCGTGCCCGAGGAACCGCCGCCTACCGCCTTCGCCCGACGCCGCCCCGAAGCTACCTCGCGTCGAGTCGACGCCCTGTCGCCGGATCTCGCTTCCCCGACTCCTCCCCGAGCCCGCTGCCAGTTCCCTACGGACCCGTCGTGAGCCCCGACCACTCCTCCTCTCTCCCTTGCACTCACGGCTGCGGCCAGCCCGCGCCCATGACTGCCTCGTGCCCCGTCTACTTCTTCCTCCCGCGACGCCGTCGTCCGCTGGCCCCGGCCGCTATGGCCACCTGCAGCTGCTGCCCCGCTGCGGGTGCCGTTCGCCTCGCATGGCCACCGTGCGCACGCGCACCACCCCTGTGCCCCTGAACACGCCCACGGCCACGCCCCTTTTGTCTGTCTTCCTCACTCACCGCGCATGCGCGCTCGGCTCCTGCCCGACCGCAGTGACCCGCGCTGACAGCACGCGTGCCCGACCTCGCCTCGTCCGCCCCGACGCACCGTCCCGGCGCCACAGCAGCGCCTGCATCACCACAGCCCCGCCCCGTCGTGGCCTCGCCGCTGCCATGCCGGCGCCGGCCGGTGCCGCGCCGGCGTCCTCCCCTCGGCATGGCACCGACTGGCCGCGCCCAGTCCGGGCGCCCGCACCCGCGCGCCCGCTAGCGCCCGCTCAAGTGGCCTCCTGGGCCACTGGCATGTGGGGCCCGCCCTCATGGAACGTTAAATAGAATAATAAAAATAATTAGTTAATTAAATAAATAAATAATTAACTTAATTAATGATGTTATTTGACCTAATCATTTAGTTAAATAAATTAACCATGTCTAGTTAACCTGAGACTATGGCGAACGGGACCCACCTGCAAGGTTGACCTAGTTAACCTTTGGTACTGCTGACATCATACTGATGTCATGCTGACATCATAATTGCAATTTCTAAATTAAATTAATGATGCTAATTTCTAGAAAATGATTTAAAATCTTTAAAAATTAATATAAAATAATCCGTAGCTCGGATGAAAATACTTTCTATATGAAAGTTGCTCAGAACGACGAGACGAATCCGGATACGCAGCCCGTTCGTTCGCCACACATCCCTAACATATCGAACACGCAAATTTCCCCCTCCGGATCACCTGTCCGAAAACGCGAAACACCGGAGATACTTTCCCGGATGTTTCCCCCTTTCGCCGGTATCACCTACTACCGCGTTAGGGCACACCCCTAACCCCGCTCATTGTCATGTATTGCGTCGTCATGCTTATGTTTGCATTGTATTTACTGTTTCTTCCCCCTCTTCTCTCTGGTAGACTACGAGACCGACTCTGCTGCTGCCCAGTTGGACTACGGTGTTGACGACCCCTCCTTGCCAAAGCAACCAGGCAAGCCCCCCCTTGATCACCAGATATCGCCTATTCTCTTCTATACTGCTTGCTGAAGGAAATATGCCCTAGAGGCAATAATAAAGTTATTATATATTTCCTCATATCATGATAAATGTTTAATGTTCATGCTAGAATTGTATTAACCGGAAACCTGATACATGTGTGAATACATAGACAAAACTATAGTCACTAGTATGCCTCTACTTGACTAGCTCATTAATCAAAGATGGTTATGTTTCCTAACCATAGACATGTGTTGTCATTTGATTAGTGGGATCACATCATTAGGAGAATGATGTGATTGACATGACCCATTCCGTTAGCCTAGCACTTGATCGTTTAGTATACTGCTATTGCTTTCTTCATGACTTATACAAAGTTCCTACAACTATGAGATTGTGCAACTCCCGTTTACCGGAAGAACACTTTGTGTGCTACGAAACTTCACAACGTAACTGGGTGATTATAAAGGTGCTCTACAGGTGTTTTCGAAGGTACATGTTGGGTTGGCATAATTCGAGATTAGGTTTTGTCACTCCGATTGTCGGAGAGGTATCTCTGGGCCCTCTCAGTAATACTCATCACGTAAGCCTTGCAAGCATTGTAACTAATGAGTTAGTTGTAAGATGATGTATTATGGAACGAGTAAAGATACTTGCCGGTAACGAGATTGAACTAGGTATTGGATACCGACGATCAAATCTCGGGCAAGTAACATACCGATGACAAAGGGCACAACGTATGTTGTTATGGGGTTTGACCGATAGAGATCTTCGTAGAATATGTAGGAACCAATATGGGCATCCAGGTCCCGCTATTGGTTATTGACCGAGAATGGTTCTAGGTCATGTCTACATAGTTCTCAAACCTGTAGGGTCCGCACGCTTAACGTTACGATGACAGTTTTATTATGAGTTTATAAGTTTTGATGTACCGAAGTTTGTTCGGAGTCCCAGATGTGATCATGGACATGACGAGGAGTCTCGAAATGGTCGAGACATAAAGATTGATATATTGGACTAGGAGGGGGGTGGCGCCCCCCTTTCCTTCCCCCCTCTCCCCCTTCCTTCCCCCTCCTAGTAGGAGTAGGAAAGGAGGATTCCTACTCCTACTAGGAGGAGGATTCCTCCTCCCTTGGCGCGCCCAAGGGGCCGGCCGGCCTCCCCCCCTTGCTCCTTTATATACGGGGGCGGGGGGCACCCCATAGACACACAAGTTGATCTACGGATAGTTCCGTAGCCGTGTGTGGTGCCCTCCTCCACCATATTCCACCTCGGTCATATCGTCGCGGAGTTTAGGCGAAGCCCTGCGCCGGTAGAACATCATCATCGTCACCACGCCGTCGTGCTGACGGAACTCATCTCCGGAGCTCGGCTGGATCGAAGGCCGGAGATCGTCATCGAACTGAACGTGTGCGGAACTCGGAGGCCCCGTACGTTCGGTTCTAGGATCGGTCGGATCGTGAAGACGTACGACTACATCAACCGCGTTGTGCTAACGCTTCCGCTTACGGTCTACGAGGGTACGTGGACATACACTCTCCCCTCTCGTTGCTATACCATCACCATGATCTTGCGTGTGCGTAGGAAATTTTTTGAAATTACTACGTTCCCCAACACTTACATTAGAGTAGTGTAGCATGTTACTGCTCTCCGTTATCCTATCCTGATGCATAGCCTGTCCTTGTTACTACTGTTGTTACCTTTACCTGCTATCCTAATGCTTAGTATAGGATGCTAGTGTTCCATCATTGACCCTACACTCTTGTCCGTCTGCCATGCTATACTACTGGGCCGTGATCACTTCGGGAGGTGATCATGGTCATATACTATACACTTTATACTGTTACATTACTTGTGATACTGTTCGGAGATGGGGGCTGAAGGGGCAGGTGGCTCCATCCCGGTAGAGGTGGGCCTGGGTTCCCGACGGCCCCCGACTGTTACTTTGAGGCGGAGCGACAGGGCAGGTTGAGACCACCTAGGAGAGAGGTGGGCCTGGCCCTGTTCGGCGTTTGCGGATACTTAACATGCTTAACGAGATCTTGGTATTTGATCTGATTCTGGCTACTGGCATATACGCACTAACCAACTACATGGGAAAGATATGGGCACTCGGCGTCGTGGTATCAGCCGAAGCCTTCGTGACGTCAGCGACTGAGCGGCGCGCGCCGGTTTGGAACGTAAGACTGCTCTTGTATTAAGGGGGGTAGTTCTGCTTCCGGCCGCCCACGCAACGTGCAGGTGTGCTAAGGGCGATGGGCCCAGACCCCTGTGCGCTTAGGTTTAGACCGGCGTGCTGACCTCTCTGTTGGCCTAGGTGGGGCTGCGACGTGTTGATCTTCCGCGGCCGGGCATGACCCAGAAAAGTGTGTCCGGCCAAATGGGATCGAGCTTGTTGGGCTATGTGGTGCACCCCTGGAGGGAAGTTAATCTATTTGAATAGTCGTGATCTTCGGTAACAGGACGACTTGGAGTTGTACCTTGACCTTATGACAAGTAGAACCGGATACTTAATAAAACACACCCTTCCAAGTGCCAGATACAACCCGGTGATCGCTCTCTAACAGGGCTACGAGGAGAGAATCACCGGGTAGGATTATGCTATGCGATGCTACATGGAGGACTTCAGTCTACTCTCTTCTACATGCTGCAAGACAGAGGCTGCCAGAAGCGTAGTCTTCGACAGGATTAGCTATCCCCCTCTTATTCTGGCATTCTGCAGTTCAGTCCACCGATATTGCCCCTTTACACATATACCCATGCATATGTAGTGTAGCCCCTTGCTTGCGAGTACTTTGGATGAGTACTCACGGTTGCTTTTCTCCTTCTTTTCCCCCTTTCCCTTCTACCTGGTTGTCGCAACCAGATGCGAAGCCCAGGAACCAGACGCCATTGTTGACGATGATTCCTACTCCACTGGAGATGCCTACTGCTACGTGCAGGCCGCTGACGACGACCAGGAGTAGTTTAGGAGGATCCCAGGCAGGAGGCCCGCGCCTCTTTCGATCTGTATCCCAGTTTGTGCTAGCCTTCTTAAGGCAAACTTGTTTAACTTATGTCTGTACTCAGATATTGTTGCTTCCGCTGACTCGTCTATGATCGAGCACTTGTATTCGAGCCCTCGAGGCCCCTGGCTTGTAATATGATGCTTGTATGACTTATTTTTATTTGTAGAGTTGTGTTTTGATATCTTCCCGTGAGTCCCTGATCTTGATCGTACACGTTTGCGTGTATGATTAGTGTACGATTGAATCGGGGCCGTCACAAGTTTCAATTGAATAAACAGTTACGTTCTCATGTCATGCACATTACAAGTGTTGTTATTGCTCTATAGTTTCCCACACTTATATTCTGTCTATTCTGCTTTGTCTTGAACAAATATTATTTGAACTGTATCTTTATCTTGATTTGGCAACAAAAACTAGAATGATATAGACCATAAATTGACCATGGAACATAGATATATGTTTGTTTCATGATGTTATCCTGTCCACTTCACTACTGAACTCATTTACCAAAATGAGTTTCATGTACAACATGGTAAACATGTGATGTGTCTGCTTGTTTCTCTTTTAGAATGCGGACAAAATATTGGAGATCAGTACCGCGTTATCCAATGGTAAAGAAAGTAATGCAGATAAGGTTCAAGATAGTGAGACATCCCTGTTGGTCTGCAAGAAAGCTGATAAAAATTATCTTGACGACAGTGAGAGAACCCAAAAGTCCTGTCTTGATGTAGTGTTCGAGTTACTGGCCACTACTTTTGGCACAAGCTCTTCGAACTCGCTGCCTGAATGAGTTCGTCTTCTTGAGTCTCAACTTCAAGTTGAAAGAAATCGATCAGATGTGCGGCGACAGGAAGCTGAAGGACTGAGGAAGTCCATGCAGAATTCAGATGCATATTTCTTGGTGCAACAGCAAGCGCTGGAGGATTTAAGCGCCAAACAAGAGAAACTTAATAAGCTTGCTAAGCATCTTGCCAGCATTATGGGTACCCAGGATATTGTTTCTTGAGATCTTCTAAAGTGGTTTCAGTTCTGGATTTGTTTTGCTGCGGTGTTTATTTGCGTTGGTCGCCAACTTTGACAACCAGTGTATATGATATGCTGCTTTGTTCCCAATAATTGCACTGGTGGCGAACTTTGATGGCTAGTGGATGTAATATGTGTAATAGCCGTGATAGCCTAGTGTTAGTTGCTTGCTTATTTATTTCCTTGTTGTCTTGTTTATTTGTTTGCTTGTAGTCATTGCAGTTCTTTTTCCGCGGTTTGCTAGTGGCTGCAATAACCTATTATTTAAAACTAGGCCACAATAACCATGGGCTAATATTTACTGTAGTGACACTGGGCCTCCTACGGGCCGTAGAAATAGTGGGCCTTCTACTGGCCGTAGTAACAATGGGCCTTCTACGGGCTGTAGAAACAATGGGCCTTCTGTGGGCCGTATCATCAATGGGCCATATGCGGGCCGTATGATCGATTGGCCAAACATGGGCCAAACAGACCGCATTATGGCCGTAAACGGGCTAGAGCTGGAATCGTCCGTTCATGGGCCGACCATAACGGGCCATCGTTAATAGGCCGTATTTTATGACGCTATGAAAATGGCCCAACGTATTAACGAACCACAAACGGGCCGACTGTAACCACGGGCTGAATTTGCCCACAAGCAGAAAATGACAGTAACGTGCCGTAAGTAAACGAATCCTGGAAATGAGCCCAAGAATAAACGGGCTCTGAGAAGGCCGAAAGATAACATGGGCTGGAAAAGGCCCAACGGAATAACGGGCCGTTAATGGGTATATGGTGATACACTGTTCATTATGGGCCAATTTCACCACGGGTCGTTAATGGGTGTAAAGTGATATACTGTTCATTACAGGCCAGTTTCACCATGGGCCGTGAATACGCCAAGAGTTAGAAAGGGCCTCATATGGGCTGAAAGACGTCATGGGCCATACATTGGCCAGAAGTGAAAACGGGCTGGAATCATATTGGATGGCCCAGATGACGCTACTGGGCCTAATTCAGATAGGGCGTAACGGGCCTTGGGGTAGCAGGCTGTAAATGGGCTATATGCGAACAGGCCGTTAACATGCTTTCCATGGGCCGGCCTGCCACCTTTTGACAAAGTCAAACGGGCCGGCCTTTTAACAGGAATGGGCCTCTATTGGGCCGTGCCACGTGTCGACGTATCATAGGCGCCTTCTATCCAATGAGTGGATGACATATGTCCCAACGATCAGCCGACACATGTTTCCTCCAGCCAATGATGATTTTACACGTGGAAAATCCCCATTGGTCGGGGCTGTTAACGGGTTATCGGATCCAAAACCCGACCTGATAGCTTAACGGCGTTCCGTTACGGTGGATGCCACGTGTCAGTCACCCTTGACGAAACCACTTCTGTGACGCGCGATTTATCGTCATGGAAGTGGACACTTCTTTGATGATAATTTTGGCAATGTCATGGAACACTTCTACGCAGCACAGGTATGACTATCTTGACTCTGTCATAAATTTTTCATGGATGTACATGCATGACAGAAAACGTGACCTACTGTGACAAACACGTATCATCACGGAAGTGTCTTTTTTTTGTAGTGGAAGGCCCTTAAGTTATCGAGGACGTCTATCGTTCCAGTGCCATAAAAATCAACAAGTTTGAAGGCACAAATCCGAGGGTGGTGAACGGTTAAAGAATTAAACATTATATCTCTGGTAATCCTATAAATGTTGAAACTAATATAATTGAAACTAACCCCGGAGGAATACATAAGAGACACCTTCAAGAACGTTTCAGACTCCGAAAAGGAATAGGTATGTTGTACGGTAAGTAAACCGACTCCAAAATAGTTCTAATGGCAATTTTTCTCTGTTTTGGAATATTTAGAAAAATAGAAAAATAAGAGGCAGTCCGGGAAGGACACGAGGCTTCCACAAGGGTGGAGGGCGCGCCCCCTACCTCGTGGGCACTGCGTGTGCCCTCCGGACTCCGTTTTCTTGCACGATACTTTTTTCGGTCGGTAAAAATTCATTATATAATCTACCGAAGGTTTTGACCACCGTATCATGCAATTATCCCATGTTTTCGTTTCGAGCAGTTTCTGCCGCAGGTTAGAGCAATATGTCGTCCCAGCATTCGGAGGGAGAAAGCTATGTGGTCGATTACCTTGCAGGCCCTAAGGTCTACGGGGACTTGGAGCATTATGGCTAGACCACTTAGAAAGAAGAAGACTATGAGCCTAAGGGCAAGGAGGAGACGAGCTCAGATGAAGATGAAGCTCCGCTACCTCAACCTGGGGACATGGAAGTGGAATTTAAAAAGTCAAGCCTCCCTGATAGAGTAAAGAAGCCCAAGATCGAGTTTATCCCTTTTCGCCTCTTGCAGGAAACAAATAGGAACTGTGAAAAAAGATATTAAGCCTTGAGTAGGAGATTGATGATCTAGGGGAGCAAAATTCCATTCTCAAGTGCAAATTAAGGAGGAATCTTACATCATCAACAACTCCATCTCCTTCACCGAAGAAAGAGACATAATCACATGGGTATGGGCACTCCCCTTGGCAACTGCCAAGCTTGGGGGAGGAGACCCGGTATCGTATCACCATCACACTCCTATCTTTACCGTTTTTCTTAGTTCGATCCTTTTGGTAACATCTTGATCTAGTAGAATAAAGTTTTAGTATGATTTAGTTTTGAGTTTTGCTTTATGATCCCTCTATTTAATCGAGTCCGTGAGCTATATATAATAAAGATTAGTGTTGAGCCAAGGGCTTGATTATTTTGCCATGATTTTGAGGGAATAAAAGAAAAAGAATGAAATAAAAAGAAATAAAGAGATCATATTGATCTTATGAAGAGTAATGACTTCACATATAAAGAGTATGATTATTAAAAGTTGTTGAGAGTTGACAAACATAGCTTTGGTCATCGTTGCAATTTATAGGATGTAATAAAGAAAGAGAGGTTCACATATAAATATACTATCTTAGACATCTTTTATGATTGTGAGCACTCATTAAAATATGACATGTTAAAGAGTTGATGTTGGACAAGGAAGACAACGTAATGGGTTATGTTTTCTTATATCAGAAATAAAGTATATTGTCATGGATCATCCAACATGTTGAGCTTGCCTTTCCCCCTCATGCTAGCCAAATTCTTTGCACCAAGTAGAGATACTACTTGTGCTTCGAAATTCCCTTAAACCCAGTTTTGCAATGAGAGTCCACCATATGTACCTATGGATTGAGTAAGATCCTTCAAGTAAGTTGTCATCGGTGCATGCAATAAAAATTGCTCTCTAAATATGTATGACTTATTAGTGTGAAGGAAATAAGCTTTATATGATCTTGTGATGTGGAATAAATAAAAGTGACGGACTGCATAATAAAGGTTCATATCACAAGTGGCAATATAAAGTGACATTCTTTTGCATTAAGATTTTGTGCATCCAACCATAAAAGTGCATGATAACCTCTGCTTCCCTCTGCGAAGGGCCTATCTTTTACTTTTATCTTCTACATAATGCAAGAGTCACGGTGATCTTCACCTTTCCTTTTTACATTTTATCCTTCGGCAAGCACAGTGTGTTGGAAAGATCCTGATATATATATATATATATCTAATTGGATGTAAGTTAGCATGAGCTATTATTGTTGGCATTACCCTTGAGGTAAATGGTTGGGAGGCGAAACTATAAGCCCCTATATTTCTCTGTGTCCGATTAAGACTCCGTAACCACAAGTATCGCGTGAGTGTTAGCAATTGTGAAACACTAAATGATAGTTGAGTATGTGGATTTGCTGAAAAGCTCTTACATAGACTCTTTCCGATGTTATGATAAATTGCAATTTCTTGAGTGACTGAGATTTTTGTTTGTTGGTTCTCAATGAAGTTTTTGATTTATACTTGACATTGTGAATAGATTGTTATTTGAGCATGAGAGACCATATGACAATATCCATATATGTTGTTGTTTTAAGAATGATCATGATGCCCTCATGTCCGTATTTTATTTTTATCGACACCTCTATCTCTAAACATGTGGACATATTTATCATTATTGACTTCCGCTTGAGGACAAGCGAGGTCTAAGCTTGTGGGATTGATACGTCCATTTTGCATCATGCTTTTATATTGATATTTATTGCATTATGGGATGCTATTACACGTTATGTTACATTACTTATGGCTATTCTCTCTTGTTTTACAAGGTTTACATGAAGAGGGAGAATGCCGGCAGCTGGAATTCTGGGCTGGAAAAGGAGAAAATATTAGAGACCTATTCTGCACAAATCCAAAAGTCCTGAAACTCCACGGAAGTTATGTTTGGAAATAATAATAAATACTGAGAAAAGAAAATACTAGAGGGGGCCCACACCCTGGCCACGAGGGTGGGGGCGCGCCCTACCCCCCTGGGCGCGCCCCCTGTCTCATAGGCCCTCTGTTGGCCCTCCGGTGCCCATCTTCTGCTATATGAAGTCTTTCGTCCGATAAAAAATCATAAGCAAGCTTTCGGGACGAGACTCCGCCGCCACGAGGCGGAACCTTAGCGGAACCAATCTAGGGCTCTGGCGGAGCTGTTCTGCCGGGGACACATCCCTCCGGGAGGGGGAAATCATCGCCATTGTCATCACTAACGATCCTCTCATCGCGAAGGGGTGAATCTCCATCAACATCTTCACCAGCACCATCTCCTCTCAAACCCTAGTTCATCTCTTGTATCCAATTCTTGTCTCTAAGTCTGGGATTGGTACTTGTAGGTTGCTAGTAGTGTTGATTACTCCTTGTAGTTGATGCTAGTTGGTTTATTTGGTGGAAGATCATATGTTCAGATCCATTATGCATATTAATACCCCTCTAATTATGAACATGAATATGCTTTGTGAGTAGTTACATTTGTTCCTGAGGACATGGGAGAAGTCTTGCTATTAGTAGTAATGTGAATTTGGTATTCGTTCGATATTTTGATGAGATGTATGTTGTCTCTCCTCTAGTGGTGTCATGTGAACGTCGACTACATGACACTTCACCATTATTTCGGCCTAGAGGAAGGCATTGGTAAGTAATAAGTAGATGATGGGTTGCTAGAGTGACAGAAGCTTACACCCTAGTTTATGCATTGCTTCGTAAGGGGCTGATTTGGATACACTTGTTTCATGCTATGGTTAGGTTTATGTTAATACTTCTTTTGTAGTTGCGGATGCTGGCAATTGGGGTTAATCATAAGTGGGATGTTTGTCCAAGTAAGGACAGCACCCAAGCACCGGTCCACCCACATATCAAATTATCAAATTACCGAACACGGATCATATGAACGTGATGAAAACCAGCTTGACGATAATTCCCATGTGTCCTCGGGAGTGTTTTACTTTGTATAAGAGTTTGTCCAGGCTTGTCCTTTCGTACCAAAAGGATTGGGCCACCTTGCTGCACCTTAGTTACTTTATTTACTTGTTACCCGTTACCAATTATCTTATCACAAAACTATCTGTTACCTATAATTTCATTGCTTACAGAGAATACCTTGATGAAAACCGCTTATCATTTCCTGCTGCTCCTCGTTGGGTTCGACACTCTTTCTTATCAAAAGTACCATGATAGATCCCTTATACTTGTGGGTCATCACATACTAGGCCATTAAAGAGCTCAATTATGATTTCAAACTTGCCGGTGAGAAGAGGCTATTTGACATTAGCTCACTCGATGAATGGAGAACCCAAGCATATGAGAATGCCAAACTATTTAAAGAAAAAGTTAAAAGGTGGCATGGCAAAAGGATACAAAAGCGTTAGTTTAATGTAGGTAATTATGTATTGTTATACAACTCTCTTTTAAGATTTTTTGCAGTAAAACTTCTCTCTAAATGAGAAGGTCCTTACGTTATCGAGGAGGTCTATCGTTCCGGTGCCATAAAAATCAACAACTTCGAAGGCACAAACCTGAAGGTGGTGAACGGTGAAAGAATCAAACGTTATATCTCAGGTAACCCTATAAATGTTGAAACTAATGTTATTGAAACCATAACACCGGAGGAATAAATAAGAGACACTTTCCAGAACGTTTCAGACTCCGAAAAGGAAGAGGTATGTGGTACGGTAAGTAAACCGACTCCAAAACAGTTCCAATGGCAAATTTTCTCCATTTTGGAATATTTAGAAAGATAGGAAAATAAGAAGCAGTCCAGGAAGGAGACGAGGCTTCCACGAGGGTGGGAGGCGCTCCCTACCCCCCTGGGCGCGCCCCCTTCCTCGTGGGCACCTCGTGTGCTCTCCGGACTCTGTTTTCTTGCACGATACTTCTTTTGGTCGGTAAAAAAATCATTATATAATCTCCCGAAGGTTTTGACTACCGTATCACGCAATTATCCTCTGTTTTTGTTTCGAGCTATTTCTGCCGCAGATTAGAGTAAGATGTCTTCTCAAGAATCAGTTGGAGAGAGCTGGGTGTCTAATTCGACACCGGGACCAGGAGCAAACAGCGATGCTGACCACTTTGGGCCAGCAACGGAGGAAGAGATGGAGGCCAACTTGAAAAGGATAGATGCTATGGAGGAGGACCAAGAAGTTACTTCCCGTTTCCCAACCGGATTCACGATGGGGGAACTACAGAGCTCAGCTATTCCAAACTCGGTCATTCCCTCCAATGGTAAATTCCTCTCTTATGAAAATATGATAAAGAGTGTTACGTGTTCTCCCGCAGCTATGCAGCATCCATGGGTACAAGGAGCTTTAACTGTCACACGAAAGTTCCTTAAGGAAATAATGGACCTCAAGCAACAAGTCAATAAGCTCGAGGAAGAGAATCGTATCCTGGAGAGCATCATCGCTATATCACGTCACCACCTCCGAAGAAAGAGATATGATCACATGGGTATGGGCACTCCCCTTGGCAACTGCCAAGCTTGGGGGAGGTGCCCCGGTATCGTATCACCATCACACTCCTATCTTTACCGTTTCTCTTAGTTCGATCCTTTTAGTAATTTCTTGATCTAGTAGAATAAAATTTTAGTATGATTTAGTTTTGAGTCTTGCCTTATGATCCCTCTATGTAATCGAGTCCGTTAGCTATATATAATAAAGATTAGTGTTGAGTCAAGGGCTTGGTTATCTTGCTATGATCTTGAGGAAATAAAAGAAAAGAATGAAATGAAAAGAGATCATATTGATCTTATCTAGAGTAATGACCTCACATATAAAGAGTATGATGATTAAAAGTTGTTGAGAGTTGACAAACATAGCTTTGGTCATCGTTGCAATTAATAGGAAGTAATAAAGAAAGAGAGGTTTCACATATAAATACACTATCTTGGACATAATTTATGATTGTGAGCACTCATTAAAATATGACATGCTAAAGAGTTCACGTTGGACAAGGAAGACAACGTAATGGGTTATGTTTTCTTATATCTGAAATAAAGTATATTGTCATGGATCATCCAACATGTTGAGCTTGCCTTTCTCCCTCATCCTAGCCAAATTCCTTGCACCAAGTAGAGATACTACTTGTGCTTCCAAATTTCCTTAAACCCAGTTTTGCCATGAGAGTCCACCATATCTACCTATGGATTGAGTAAGATCCTTGAAGTAAGTTGTCATCGGTGCAAGCAATAAAAATTGCTCTCTGAATATGTATGGTTTATTAGTGTGGAGAAAATAAGCTTTATACGATCTTGTGATGTGGAAGAAATAAAAGCAACGGATTGCATAATAAAGGTCCATATCACAAGTGGCAATATAAAGTGACGTTCTTTTGCATTAAGATTTCCTGCATCCAACCATGAAAGTGCATAACAACCTCTGCTTCCCTCTGTGATGGGCATATCTTTTACTTTTATCTTCTACCTTATGCAAGAGTCATGGTGATCTTCACCTTTCCTTTTTACATTTTATCCTTTGGCAAGCACATTGTGTTGGAAAGATCCTGATATATATATATATATATATATATATATATATATATATATATATATATAATTGGATATTATTGTTGACATTACCCTTGAGGTATAAGGTTGGGAGGCAACACTATAAGCCCCTATTTTTCTCTGTGCTCGATTAAAACACTGTAACCACAAGTATTGCATGAGTGTTAGCAATTGTGAAAGATTAAATGATAGTTGAGTATGTCGACTTGCTGAAAAGCTCTTATATTGACTCTTTCCGATGTTATGATAAATTGCAATTGGTTCAATGACTCAGATTATAGTTTGTTAGTTCTCCATGCAGTTTCTGATTCATACTTGACATTGTGAATAGATTATTACTTGTGCCTAAGACATCATATGACAATATCCATATATTTTGTTGTTTTAAGAATGATCATGATGCCCTCACGTCTGTATTTTATTTTATCGACACCTCTATCTTTAAACATGTGGACATATTTATCGTTATCGGCTTCATTTTGAGGACAAGCGAGGTCTAAGCTTGGGGGAGTTGATACGTCCATTTTGCATTTTGCTTTATATTGATATTTATTGCATTATGGGCTGAACTGCACATTATTTCACAATACTTATGCCTATTCTCTCTTATTTTACAAGGTTTACATAAAGAGGGAGCATGCCGGCAGCTGGAATTCTGGGCTGGAAAAGGATCAAATATTAGAGACCTATTCTGCACAACTCCAAAAGTCCTGAAACTCCACAGAAGTAATTTTTGGAAATAATAAAAAATACGGAGCGAAGAAAATACCAAAGGGGGCCCACACCCTGGCCACGAGGTTGGGGGCGCGCCCTACCCCCTGGGCGCGCCCCCTGCCTTGTGGGCCACCTGTTGGCCCTTCGGTGCCCATCTTCTGCTATATGAAGTCTTTCATCCGAGAGAAAATCATAAGCAAGCTTTCAGGACGAGACTCCGCCGCCACGAGGCGGAACCTTTGCGGAACCAATCTAGGGCTCTGGCGGAGCTGTTCTACCAGGGACACTTCCCTCCGAGAGGGGAAATCATCGCCATCACCATCATCAACTATCCTCTCATCGGTAGGGGATCAATCTCCATCAACATCTTCACCAGCACCATCTCCTCTCAAACCCTAGTTTATCTCTTGTATCAAATCTTTGTCTCATAGCCTGGGATTGGTACCTGTAGGTTGCTAGTAGTGTTGATTACTCCTTGTAGTTGATGCTATTTCGTTTACTTGCTGGATCATCATATGTTAAGATCCATTATGCATATTAATACCCCTCTGATTATGAACATGAATATGCTTTGTGAATAGTTAAGTTTGTTCCTAAGGACATGGGAGAAGTCTTGCTATTAATAGTCATGTGAATTTGGTGTTCGTTCGATATTTTGATGAGATGTATGTTGTCTCTCCTCTAGTGGTGTCATGTGAACGTCGACTACATGAGACTTCACCATTGTTTGGGCCTAGAGGAAGGCATTGGGAAGTAATAAGTAGATGATGGGTTGCTACAGTGACAGAAGCCTAAACCCTAGTTTATGCGTTGCTTCGTAAGGGGCTGATTTGGATCCCCATGTTTCATGATATGCGTTACTTCTTTTGTAGTTGCGGATGCTTGCAATAGGAGTTAATCATAAGTGGGATGTTTGTCCAAGTAAGGACAGCACCCAAGCACAAGTCCGTCCACATATCAAATTATCAAAGTACCGAACGCGAATCATATGAGTGTGATTGTCGGTGTCAAAACCGGTGGATCTCGGGTAGGGGGTCCCGAACTGTGCGTCTAGGAGGATGGTAATAGGAGACAAGGGACACGATGTTTTTACCCAGGTTCGGGCCCTCTCAATGGAGGTAAAACCCTACTCCTTCTTGATTGATATTTATGATATGGGTAGTACAAGAGTGGATCTACCACGAGATCAACGAGGCTAAACCCTAGAAGCTAGCCTATGGTATGATTGTTGTTGTTATGGTTGTCCTACGGACTAAGACCCTCCGGTTTATATAGACACCGGAGAGGGCTAGGGTTACACAGAGTCGGTTACAATGGTAGGACATCTAAATATCCGTATCGTCAAGCTTGCCTTCCATGCCAAGGAAAGTCCCATCCGGACACGGGACGAAGTCTTCAATCTTGTATCTTCATAGTCTGGGAGTCCGGCTGATGATGATAATTCGGCTATCCCGACACCCCCTAGTCCAGGACTCCCTCAGTAGCCCCCGAACCAGGCTTCAATGAGGACGAGTTCGACGCATATATTGTCTTCGGCGTTGCAAGGCGGGTTCTCCTCCAAATTCCATGTGATTGTCGAATAGTGTCCGGCTTCCTTATAAATGTTGCGCTCCTTGGCTTCCACGCCCAATAATGGCTTTCTTCCACGTGTTGTACGAATGCGAAAGGCCAGGGTATTTTTACATTTTTACCCCCAAACCGTGCGAACAAGCTGCCTATAAGAGAGGCAGGGATCCAGATCCAAACCACACCATCCTCCTTCCGCGAGTACTCATCGGAGCGCCTCTGACCAAAAAATCCACTCCAACATGGACCGTCGACGCGGCTCCTCTTCTCACGCTCCCAGCCCTCAGCCAGGAGATTGGAGAGATGTTTAGTCCCGCACAGCGAGCTGGTGACGCTCCAAACGGAGGGATACCTTCCTCCGTCCTTTATGGTCCCGGTTCGAGCCGGGCTGGCCACCTACAAGGGTGGAAAGCAGGCGGAGAATGCCCCCGGTCCCTCCAAAGGAGAGCGGGTGTGCTTTGTCCCTTATCTAACGGAGGGATTTCCCATACATCCGTTTCTCCGGGGGCTTCTGGAGTTCTACGGACTCCAGTTTCATCATCTCACGCCCGCCTCCGTTCTACACATAGCGGGCTTCGTAGCTCTTTGCGAGTTGTTCTTGGGCATCAAGCCCCATTTCACGATGTGGAAGAGGTTGTTTTGGCTTGTACCCCGCTCTCACGAGGGGTCGATATATCAAGTGGGCGGAGCCGAAATATGGCGCATCGCCGGGATCGGATATCCGTACGGAACCCCAAAGAAGGCGTCCGAAGACTGGCCTTCAGAATGGTTTTATGTGGAGGATGCTCCACTGCTGGACCCAGTTCGGATCGGCCTCCCGGAGTTCAGCAATGCTCCTCTGAAGAAATGCCTGAGTTGGCGCCCGCGGAGCCCTCAACTGGAGGATGACAGGAGCGTCCATTATCTGATGGGCCGGATAAGGTTGTTGGCTCATTCCGGATTGTCCATGATCGGAGTCATGGCCACGTGCATTATGCGAGGGATGCAGCCGCTCCAATATAGAGGCCACCCTATGTGGGATTTCAACGGGGAGGACGACGCCACCCGTCATGGCCGCAAGGGGCCGGGATCGACCAGAGATCTGGTGAAGATCCTATCCGGCTTGTACAAGGGTGTAGCGACCCGACCTCAGATGGTCAAGTCTCTGTGCTCAGGTGTCATCCCTGGATCAGTAATGCTGACACCACACAGTACTTCGAAGGATTTATAACACTGTAGCAATCACACACTTATTACATCGAATGTCTCAAAAGAGAACTTATTACAATAATATGGCTTAAGGCCATCTAATGCGATAACAGCAGAAGGCTTGGAAGATAAAGTGAGTCCATCAACTCCAACGGCATAACTGAGCTGCACGGCAACGACCTACGAACCTTACTCATCGTCTGAAAAGCCTGCAACATAATACGTTGCAGCCCGAGAATGGGTCAGCACATGGAATATGCTGGCAATGTAACACAAAAGAGCAATAACAGAATAATGCTACCACTACATGCATATTTGGCTGGTGGAAAGCTCTATGATTACAGTTTTGCGAAAAGCCAATTTTTCCCTACTACAAAGGAATCAATTTTAATTTACTATCTTGGTAGTTGAAACACCATCTGAGAAGGTAAACCCCAACTAAATGATCCCAATTAGAAGTAATTAACAACCCAAGCAAAATTAGTTATTAAGAGTGTTGAGATACATGCGAATACTCAAGTACTAGATACTCAGAATTGTCCATAACCGGGGACACGGCTAACCATGATTAGTTTGTACACTCTGCAGAGGCTTGCGCACTTTTCCCCACAAGACTCGATCGCCTCCGTTGGTTTTCTCACACTACATGGTGTTTCAGAAACGGATAACCGAGACACAGTCTTTCAGAAACATTAATTCTCTACTCCGGGTAGACCATACCAAACCTACAAAACCCACTAGCTGCTGATCTACCTCTTCAAGAGCTTCACGTAACTTACTCAACTATGCTAGAGCCCATAATAGCTTTTGGCTGCACACGGAAGTTTCTAGCATGAATAGACTCAGTTCCCTTTGAGCCTGGGTGGCGGTCCATAGGAGAATCACACGGGAACCCCGGGATTTCCAAAAATAAAACAGGCAATCACTGGTAACCCCAGGTGCCTCAATCCACCCAGATGTGTATTTAAGTTGCCACCTTAAGTAAACCATTAATTAACAATCTCACAAATGTCATGGATATCACTCAAACCCAATCCACGTCTACGAGCATAGCATGGCAATATAAGCATAACGTAGAAGTAACTCCCAAGGGTTTGATAATAAACAGGGCAATAGGTTCTACCTCATCAACTACTTCCCAATACCCACATGTTAAAGCATCCTAATCATGCAATGTTTGAGGATTGAAACTAATGCATAAAAACTGGGTATGAAAAGAGTATGATCAACGTGTTACTTGCCTTGCTGACGATCCGGGTATCCTAGAGACTCGTAGTAACATGCTTCGCACTCCGGGAATTCTATCGCAAGCAAACGATAACATACATAAGCAACAATCAAGATGCACAAGTAGAACTCCAGATAAAAGAGGTTGACCGGAGAGTTCAACTTAAGAACTCCGGTTTGCAAGAAGAATCAAATCAAACCAAGCAATGAAACTCAAACGGCAAAAGAAACAACTTCGTTTTGCTATTCTGGATCTAGGTCAAATTTTACAGAAGAAGAATCTTGTTTGAGTTGATTATTCGGAAAGAGGGTTTCGAGATGAAACTCCAGGCGCTTGAATCGCCTGATTCCGATAAACGATCGAAAAGATAAACAGGTTTAAAAATCGGATCAGAAATCTCGATCAGAATAATCGCGGAATAAATCCGAATAAAAGAAAAAAAATGACGAACTGCTAAACGGGCGAACGTTCGTTAGCAGAAACTAAACAGAGAACGCGTTCGTTAGAACGAACGGACGAACGGACGTTCGTTAAATAAATAAACCGATCTAAAAAAATGATCTAGGGTTTTCAAAAAAAAAACCGAGGGTTTATTTACGAAAACCGGCGGCGGGGATCGGGTACCTCCGGCGACTCGTCCGGCGGGGCGGCGGCTCCAGCGGGGCTACGGTGGCGGCGGCGGGCTGCGGGGCTGCGGCGGCGACTCC